>NC_052074.1:8919445-9004445 GCF_015852505.1 Tachyglossus aculeatus
CTCTGCCACTTGTCTGCTGGGTGACCTCAGGCAAGTCACTTCACTGTGTTGCTGAATTGTACTTTCAAGTGCATAGTACAGTGCTCTGCACACAGTAAGTGCTCAATAAATATGAATGAATGAATGAATGTGCCTCAGTTACCTCATCTGTAACACAGGGATTGAGACTGTGAGCCCCACGTGGGACAGGGACTGTGTCCATCCCGATTTACTTGTATCCACTCCAGCATTTAATACAGTGCCTGGCACAAAGTAAAAGAACTTAAAAAATACCATAATAATAATAATAATAACTGACTACTAAATGGCAAGACAAGCCTAAAGCAACCTAAATTCAAATCCTTTCTCCCAACGGCCACCACAGAGACCAGAGTTTCAACAAAGGCATTATTAGAGCTGTGAATCTGAGCGATCCTGCCCAAATGACATCTCAGCAACATCGAGCCTGTGACTACAAAAGCATCTTGATGTGGTACTCAAAAAGGCACCATAGGAACAGTTCTTAGGAAGAGTTTTGAAAAGACGAGTTCTAATGTCAAAACTCTTGTAAGGGGAATTTCAAGCTAATTTCTGGAGAATTATGCAGTCCGATGAGCTATATATGGCTCATTGCTAACCTTTGGCATGCCGAAGTACCAAATCATCAAAAAGAGACCTCTATCCAAAAAGGGGAAAAAAAGTGATTTTAAATCAGAATGCTTAAATTCATTATTTCTAAATTTTTACTACCTTTCACCCCTCCCTTTCAGGATCCCTCTTCCAAACACGATTTGCTCATTCATTCAATTTATTCAATCATATTTATTGAGCGCTTAGTGTGTGCAGAGCACACAGTTCAAGAGATTCATAGCTTTCTAGTGGCTACAAAATGCCGTAATCAAATTCTATGGAAAATCCACTTTGGCTGTCTTACTCTCCTTCCCCATTCCTCTATTCATTTAAAGACAAAACTATAATTAAGATAGAAACTCTACTGTGGTAGTTACAGAGTTGGAAAACTCTCCCAATTTAACACCAAAAAGCAATTTAATAGGCTATTTAAGTGATTAATTGAATTAAATAAATGAAAATTCTGAACTGAAATGCATTTTTAAACTTTTCCAATAAGAAAAAATTAAAAGAGGAAGTACAGTACACCAAAAAGCCACACACAGATACTGATTTACAACAGAGATTTCAACACTAAGTTTTTACCTGAAATAATATACATTTCCCTAAACTAATCACTTTGGTTGAGAAATATGAAGAAATGAACAAGCTGGAATACAACTTTACCTAAGATACACAATAAACTAACTGATGTCCATGCTATATCACAATCGAAGAAGAAAAATGCTTGAGATCTGATGGAATATTGTTTATCTGCTCTCCCTCTGTCTGATTCATTCTACTTTACGTATAATGTACATGATTAAAAGCCCCTCACAAGACACACATAGTATATCGTAATCTTGTTTGCATAATAACCCAGGTGAAATCATAAATAAAAATGGTATCGAGGAGAAGTGCCCCGAATACATATTTGAATGAGAGAGTATGCTGACTTGAAGAGTACGAGTTTAAAATTCAACACAGTCAAATAACTGATTTATACAGTCCGGCCAACTCAAATTTATACACTTTTCCTTTCCCAGAGAGGATTTCTACAATAATTCACAGGATGTCTGTGTCCCAAATTCTACTAAAAATCATCCACCAGCGGTTGCTAGTGGGTATTTCGGTGACAATGTAAACAATGCTATGTCAATGATATGAGAAATAATTCAAGTTCCAGGGCATCTTAATACAAGAGCAGAACAGAGGTTGACAATCTCTGTAGGTGCCCTTGCTATCCTTTAAGCACCCCACCCTCAGCTCCAAGGCACTTATGTATATATCTGTGATTTATTGATTTATTTTAATGTCAGTCTCCCCCTCTGGACTGTAAGCTCCTCGTGAGCAGGGAATGGATCTACCAACTCTGTTGAACCGTACTCTCTCAAGCACTTAGTGCAGTGCTCCGCACACAGTAAGCACTCAATAAATACTACCGAATACTCAGTGTAGTCAGGATTACTAGTCTATGTGGCCTTTCCGTCACGTGTGTAAATTCACCCGCTACAAACTGTTGCCTCACCTCAAACTAGCGTCCTTATAGCTGAGTCGATTCCAGTCCATCAATTGGGGCTGGAGGCTGAAACCGTTGAATGGAGCAAAGTAGGATGACCGGAAATTCAAGACTTTTTGCCAAGGGTGGGGAGACGGCGGTGGGGGAGAAGGCCTACTGACAAACCCATGAGAACACAGACACCTAAAAACCTAGGAAGGGGCAATGGAGGCTTCTGCGCCCAGATTTAATTTTGCACTTTCCTGTACCATGAACTCCCTACCTGATTCAAACCTGTGACGTGCTGATTGCTGTTTGTAACTTTACCTTGAACCCGGCTTTAGCTTTAAGCAATGACTTTAACTCATTTGAAATGAAAGACCTGTATTTCTTGTGGTCTGGGTAATTAAGTCCAACCTCGGACCACATTACCGACAATATCTCCCTCAGCCAGCAGCTACTTGCCCAGAGGCGAGGCAGGGGCAGAGAGTAAAGCCCAACTTCTTTGTCTGCTGAGATTGGGAGGATGGAGTCGTTAGGATTAAAATTCAAGATGCAGGGTAGAGACGGTGCTGGGGAAATGTGTGTGGAAAATTGAAGGGCTCGGGTTTCAAGACCTCCAATGGGTTCAAATCGAGGGAAAATTCATGGCTTGTGAGGGCTGCAGTCTGTTTCCCCTTCTAGACCGTAATCTTGGTGTGGGCAGGGAATGTGTCTGCCAAATTGTATTCTCCCAAGCGCTTAGTACAGTGATCTGCACACAGTAAGTGCTCAATAAATATAACTGACTGATTACCGTGGCCTCAAGGAAGACCCTGGGGGAGTTTTGGCTGAGAAAATCCCTGAGGTACAGCTCAGATCATTACTCAGTGAAAGAAGGGCAGGAGGAGGAGAGTCTTGGCACCCCAGTAGGGCTAGGGAGGGGTGAGGCTCATGAAGGCCAGACGAAGGATGGATTTTGGCCTCCTTCCCGTGTCTGGGTCTCTCACATATCTTCCCGGAGACGACTCTCTGGAGTGGCAGGATGCTATCTACACATTTGCAGCAACGGCATAGAAGAAAAAAGGCTAAACCAGTCATAGGTGGCTCATTACCAGAATAAGAGAACTTCTTTAAGTCGACAACTTCATTGTCTCCACCAGTCATTTCCTTCTTTTGCCTTATTATGACATTTAGATAACAAAAATAGAATTTTATCTTTATCCGCCTAAGTTCCCCTTACCTGGCTTACGCCAATTACCCATTTTAACTCCTTTTCTACTGCAAGAGAGCTGTACTGAAACCATAGGGATCAGATCCATAATTTAAAACCAAACAACATATTGTAAGAAATGACCTCCTGGAATTTTTAAATGAATTCCATTTAAACAAAATAAAGATTTCGTTGTGACACTGAACCAAGCCCATTTTTTGTAGTCAGGGTTAATTTAAGAAAATTGTCTTGAAACAAAAATTACATTTTCCCACAATTTACACCTATATTTTCAGATCCTGTGCTATTTCCACTGTGGGAATTTCCGATTCGCTGAAGCCCAACACAAAATACCAACACAAAATAATATTAAACCAAAGTATTGCCCACATTTTGTGATCTTTCTTGTAACCTCGGGCCTATCTTGGGAAGAGCTGGCAATTAGCTGTGTCCCCAGAGCTGACCCCAACGCACTCTGCTTGGAGGTTTTAGATGCTGCTAATCGGGGGATGACAGCTCAAAAAAAAAAAATCCCACCAAATACTCTAAGGACAAGCATGGAACAAAGCCAGAAGTTGTATCTAAGGAATAATGATGTGTGTGTATGTTACTCTATAGATTGTTACATAGTACACTGGAAATATACATTTGACATGTAATGTATAATGTATGACAGAACAGTGCTTCGCACAGAGTAACTGCTTAATAAATACCATTATTATTAGTATGTAATATTAGAATATACAATACGATACTGTATCTGTAAAAACCATTAAACTACTAGTGGTACGACTTCCCATCCCATGCTCGAAAACTTCTGGCTTCTACCTAGCTCCATTATGGCTACTGAATGCCAGGCCCTAAAATCAGAAAGATCTGGGAAGCAGCATGGCCTAGTGGAAAGAGCATCGGCCAAGGAGCCAGATAACCTGGAATCTAATCTCCACTCTGCCACTCACCTGCTGTGTGATACTGGGCAAATCACTTAACTTTTCTGTACCTCAGTCTCCTCATCTGTAAAATGGGTATTAAATTCTATTCCCTCCTACTTAGACTGTTGGTTAGGGACTGTATTCAATATCTTATATCTACTCCAGCACTTAAACAGTGCTTGGCACATAACAGGTTAAGCGCTTAATAAGTACCATAAATATATTATAAAACGTATCTTTTAAAAATGGATTGAGCGGGATATGATCTGAAGTTTCAAACTGATTGGAATTAAAGCACAACATAACCAAACCTTAGGAAATTCATAGACTTGCCTCAATTTCCGGTCCCCCTGCCCAAAAACTTACAAAACAGAGTTTTACTCTATTTTTAAACACCAACAAAACCCCCCAGAAGCCTGGTCCTCTGTCCCCTACTATTACCTGGCTGAAACTTTCTCTGATGCAATAACAGAACCATGTTAACACACAAACATACAGTCTTTGGACCATGCGTTTTAACCACCAGCTGAAATCCAGAGAAGGAAGGGACAGCTCAATAGGCTCTCTGATCGTGTCCAGTACACCATCTGTAATCTGACTGACACTTCCAAATTAAGAGTAAGCTTTAAAATGTTTTCTTTCATTATATTTCACTAATTTTCAGTCACAAAAATCATGGTATCAAATGAGGTCTTGAGTTTCTCTTAGTAATAACTCCTAGGATAAACTGCTTTGCTTTTGGCTCGAGGACTAGAAGAGGAATTCCTGCCTGAAAAGACCACTTACTATGTGCCAGGCACTGTACTAAGCACTGGGGTACATATAAATGAATCGGGCTGGACGCAGTCTCTCTCCCAAGTGAGACATACAGTTTTAATCCCCATTTTACAGATGAGGTAACTGAAGCATAGAGAAGTTAAGTGACTTGTCCAAGGTCACACAGCAAAGTGGCAGAGTCAGGATTAAAACTCAAGTACTTCTGACTCCTAGGCCCGTGTTCTCGGCCATGCTGCTTCCAAATGCTGTCTTTATTGAAATTTGAAAAATAGATCTTGTTCAATCATACCAACAAGTCTGTAAAACCTTGAAAATTCTGCAACTAACCAGCAAAACAAACATGGGGAATTTTTAAAATTCTTTGTAAGGCACAGGGAAGGAAGTCAGCCATCCTTTGTTCTTTTTTTTTTTTTGATAGCTCTGATAAAGCAGCAGTGGCATTCCCAAAGGCTCTCCTTTTTATCCAATTTGACATCTCCAGCCTCCGTAAACCAGCCCCTGCAAAATCATGAATTTTCACCACACCACATGCACCACAAACTACCACTTTCTGACCCAGAACTCTGCATTCTTCCTCTTTTTCATCATTACCAGTAATTAGTGAGCAATGCTTGTACGGAAAGCAGAGCACTGTTCTTAGAGCTTGGGAATATATAATTAAAGTAAAAGACATTCATTCATTCATTCATTCATTCAATTGTATTTTGGTCTCTGTCCTTGAGGATCCTACCATCTAATAGGAGAGACAGGCTGATAAATGGGAATGATAAATATACACACAACTACAAACAAAAGTATGCAAAATTGAGACAGCAGAATAAATAAACCGACAGATGTGCAAGGACTTAGCGTGGTTAATGAGCTGTCCTGAACAGGGAGATGGGTAGGTGGGTCCTTTAATTCCCTTGACTATTTAAAGAATAACAGTAATTGATCATAAACAGAGAAGCAGCGTGGTCTAGTGGAGAGAGCACGGCCCTGGGAGCCAGAAGGATCTGGGCTCAAATTCCGGCTCCACCACTTGTCTGTTGTGTGACCTTGGGCAAGTCACTTAACGTCTCTATGCCTCATTTACCTCATCTGTAAAATGGGGGTTAAGACTGTGAGCCCCATTTGGAACAGGGACCCGATTTGCTTGTGTCCAACCCAGTGCTTAGTAGAGTGCCTGGGACATAGTACATGCTTAGCAAATGCCACAATTATTATAATCAATAACAATAACAATACCAAGAAGCAGCATGGCCTAGTGGATAGAGTAAACACCTGAATTCTAATTCTGGCTCTGCCACTTCAGTTCCCTCATCTGTAATATGAGCCCCAAGCAGGATAGGGACTGTGTCCAACCTGACCACCTTGTATCTACCCCAGTGTTTAGTACAGTCCCAGACACATAGTAAGCGCTTAACAAATATCCTTACAAAAAAAAAAAAAACCTGGTAAAAGGAGCCCCAGTTGGATTAAATTTCAGCTCGGCCTCCACCATGTAAATGTGGTAATAGTTCAATCTTCTAAATGCAGAAATAATTATTAGTTGGGTCCATTGGCAGGCAGTTACACAACATCACACAGCTGAGAGTGGCACAGTCCTTTCTCCGCCTCTGCTGCAGACGGCTGTTGGAGGGCAGCGGCTTTTACTTATATTAATGTCGGTCTCCCCCCTCTAGATTGTAAGCTTGATGTGGGCAGGGAATGTGTCTGACTCTTGCTGTATTGTACTCTCCCAAGCACTTAGTACAGAGCTCTGCACACAGTAAGCGCTCAATAAATGCATCTGACTAACCTGGCCAGGCGACTCTGATCTCTATGCACCCGCACCTCTGAACCCACTGACAGATCCCAGAGGAATGCTGGCCCTCTGGTTTCGGAGTACCACTGCACGGGACCACTTTCCACATAGGTTCTGGGCCTGGTATTTGCAGAAACTGCAGCTCGCTGTGGGAAGGGAACATATCTACCAACTCTGTTGTATTCTACTTGCCCAAGCGCTTAGTACAAGGCTCTGCACTCAAGAAATCTAAATGCAGGCTGGAGTGAGGAAGGGTAATGGCTGCTCTGCCTCCTGTTGCTGTAAGCAACAGGTTGTCCAAGGAGACCATCATATAGGGAGGGACTGAGCATGTGAGTGCCTCTCTCTGAATACCTCTCTGCATCTGCATTTCTTTCTCTCTCTCCCCACCCGCCCCCGCACCTCCCCGCCACCCCCAACCTCCTACATACTGTGGTTAAGCGCGTACTATGTGCTAAGCACTGGGTTGGATTCAAGCAAATCGGGTTGGACACAGCTCCTGTCCCATGCAGGGCTCACAGTCTCAATCCCCATTTTACAGACGAGGGAACAGGCCCAGAGAAGTTACGTGACTTGCCCAAAGTCAAACAGCAGACAAGTGGTAGAGCCGGCATTACAGCTCCCAGAACTGTGCTCTATCTGTTAAGCCATACTGCTTTTCTGCAGGATCAGGAGGCACACGTCCTGCCCCTGCCGAAGCCAAATCCATTAACAGAGCACTTGAAAGAAACAGGTAAGCAGAACTAACTTTATGAATTTCAATTCCCTTTGGACTATTTAATAATAACTTACTAGGTTATTATTTTCCAAGGAATGTATTAGTAATTTTCAGTGATCTACCCACAGGGGTGAGTTTAATATGACCTTTTTGATGCACTGATGAACTTTGGTGGAAGATGCCTCATCAATTCGAGGCAGAACAGGATAGGGCAGCAGGTGAGCCTTTTTCAGTCTGTAACAGAGGGGACTGTCATGGGGTACTTCAGCTGCACCTTACATTCTAATGAATTTTACTTTGAAATAATGATGGCTTTCATTAGTACTTCACCTTGAATTTACAGTCAGGTCACCAAAGATGATTAACGAAGGGCTTCGTATGCAAAGATCTGCATGTTCTGCTAAAGAAAAGGTGACTTTTTTATGGTATTTGTTAATGCTGAGCCAATGACATGGGGCCATAACCCGGGGGCAAAGATCTCTCAATAGTCTTCACTGCCATCAGTAGCCAGCTATTTTTCCGGATTCCTGCTGAACCTATCTTCCTCATGGAATGTCCTAGGGGGTTCTTTGGCCAGAATTCTTCACCACTAGTGACAATGCCCCAGCAGGCATACCCTTATTTGCACAGCCTGGAAACTTGGTCTCCTGATTCACTGAGTCGGGGCTCTGTGCACCGGATGGGTAGCTGACAACAAATACACAGCCCAGTGCCGGAATATCACAGAGGATGAGGTGGCTGTGTGACACAGAATGTGAGGAATTAGTCCATGGTAGTAACTTTTTACTAGGAAGTCCACTGAAGGTTGCAAAGTCCAGAGAATGTTTTGCTATTTGTGAGAGCACTGCACCTTCAGCCTCAGTTCCCCCCCACACACACACATTGCACGCGCACACACACACACACAAACACACACACATTTCAGAGCACCTGGGGGAGTCATGACACTCTGCAGCATCACTGAAACTTGGGTGTGGGGAAGGATGCAGCAAACATCACCTAGCTGTGCAGTCTACTGACTCATCAAACACATTATTCAACATAAAAATAATGTTGAAGAACTGCAAACCTCAAATTTTTCAAGTCCAATTTGAGCTACTTATCTATTCTGTTGTTGACGATGAGCCCTGCCCTCAACATCACCTAGCTGTGCAGTATACTGATTCATCAAACACATTATTTAACATAAAAATAATGTTAAAGAACTGCAAACCTCAAATTTTTCAAGTCCAATTTGAGCTACTAATCTATTCAGTTGTTGACGATATGAGCCCTGCCCTCAAGGCGTTTACAGCCTACTCAAGCCTAGACCAGTTGAGAGAATACTGAGATTTTCAGATAGGGACTAAGTACACCTGCACTACAAGAGAAGAAAAGTCCTGACTGGCAGATTGCCATTAAAACTCCCATCAATAAAGAAGGATTTCAGAGGATTTCTCCAGTGCCTCCCTCTCCTTGCCCCCTTTGACTCTTCCATCTTTCCCAAGAGTATCTCAAGAGAAGCTCTTCCACCTCTCCTCCACCAGTGCCACTGACCTCATCCTCCCCACCTTATCTAAATACTTTCCCCTTTCTTGTCCCTTCCTGCCTTCCATCCTAAAATCGTTTGCTTTCCAATGACTTTTTCTCCAGTACTTTGAACATGCTCATGTCCCCCCAGCCTAAAAAAAACCCTCTCTTGGCCCCATGGCTCCCTCCAGTTATCGCCCCATCTCTCTTCTACCATTCCTCGCCAAGCTCCTTGAGCGAGATGTCTACATCCACTGCCTCCACTTCCTTTCCTCCAATTCTCTCCTCAATCCCCTGCAATCTGGCTTCTGCTAGAAGTGGGCACAAAGCAGAGACCCCATCTTGTCTCCACTTGCAGCTCCAAGACTCAGCGTGGGCTGACCATGGCAGACCAACGTCCTGTCAATAAAGCTGTGGGGTCAAATCTGATGGCTTCACTCCTCCGGGGTGATTCCCTAAGGCCAACAGTGCTCTCTGCTTAGAGGGAGCTGGAACCCAACATAAACCAGATTTATTTATTACCTTTGTAAATGACCCGGAAGATGGGGGAGCAGGGACTGCATCTGAACAATCAATCAATCATATTTACTGAGCACATACTGTGTGGAGAGCACTGTACTCAGTGATTGGGAGAGTACAATATAACAGAGTGGGTAGAGACACTTCCTGCCCACAACGAGCTTACAGTCTTGAGGGGGAGACAAACATTAATAAAAATAAATTATGGACACTTACATAGGTGCAGTGGGGCTGAGGGAGGGGTGAATAAAGGGTGCAAATCCAAGTTCAAGGGTGAAACAGAAGGGAGTGGGAGAAGAGGAAATGAGTCTGATCTGCCCCACACATAGAACAATGCTTGGCACATAGTGAGCATTTAACAAATGCCACAATCAATATTACTGTGGTGAAACCTCCATGTTTTCAGATAACACTAAGCTCTTCCATAGGTGGTGAGCTGCCATGAGGATAAACTACTGGAAGATCTTATAAAGCTGATGCTCTTGGTCAAAAAAAGTGGCAGATGACCTTCAGTGTGCACATCTGCAAGGTAATATGTCTAGAAAAATAGAGTCCAAGCTAAAGTTCCATCATATGCAAACCACACTATCAATCATGACTCGTGAAAGAGATCTTTCTTTGAAATCATCAGCCTAGAGTGTGTTGCGGGCAGGAACTGTCACTCTTCATTGTTTTACTGTACTTTCCCAAGCACTTAGTATAGTGCTCTGCACACAGTAAGCGCTTAATACGACTGAATGAACGACTGAATGAATAGCATGGCAGCAGCCAAAAGGGCCAACTGAATGTTGGGAGCTCAGAAGATAGTACATAAAGCAAAATATATCTATTTTTTGCCACCTTATGAAATCACTAAACACACTCTCAGAACTTCTTGCAGTTCTGACCATCGCATATTAGACAGGAGATAGACGAGCTACAGAGGGCACAATATAGCGTGGCCAAGATGATCAGGGTAATGGAGAATCTCTAGTAGGAGGAGGAAACGAAATAAATCGGACTAAGAAATGATTAGTCTGGAGAGATAAAGGCTGTGGATGGACTGAACACAGAACTGCTCTCCAAATTCCACCAAAACAGGTGGTAGTGCCTTCCGTGAAAGTGAAAAGTCCAAAGCAAACAAAAACTGGCTGGTGGTAACCACATTCAATTTGTTACCACAGGAGTTTGGGTGGGTCCAAAGTAGCAGCAGGGTTAAGTGGGGTCTGGCTAAATTCACGGGCAATCTAATCCCGGCTCTGTCATTTGTCTGCTATGTGCCCTTGGGCAAGCCACTTCAATTCTCAGTGCCTCAGTTCCCTCATCTGTCAAATGGGGATTAAGACTGTGAGCCCCTCATGGGACAACCTGGTTTCCTTGTATCTACCTCAGCGCTTAGAACATTGTTTGGCACATAGTAAGTGCTTAACAAATACCATCGTTATTCTAGGCTGTGAGTCCATTGTTGGGTACGGATTGTCTCTGTTGCCGAATTGTACTTTCCAAGCACTTAGTACAATGCTCTGCTCACAGTAAGCACTCAGTAAATACGATTGAATGAATAAATGAATGAGGTTCTTTCAAGCCCCCGTCTGGGAAAGAATCCTGGGCTCCTGGGTTGGATGGACCAGTGAAAGAATGAATGAATGAATGAATGAATGAATGAATGAATGAAAGAACAGCAGTTCTTATGATCTTAGTCAAGACAAGTCCAAGTGGATTATCTGGAATGACATGCGGCTAACTTGGAATTTTGAAGGAATTGACACACCTCCATTTACAAAAGAAGAAAACCCCCTACAGCATTCAAACGGTTAAATGAAAGCCAGATGGTCTTCTGGGGGGGCCTTTCCAAAAACTGCTCTCGTTCTGATGTCACATGGTACAAAGGGGAGAATAACAAAAGATGATAACAAATGGCATAAAATATGATAATAGAATGGGCAGTTTGCTATTTTATCTACTTTTCTCTAGAAAGAATGTGCGTTAATAATCTTCTGGGCTTAATGCAAAGCCTGACAAAGTTACCCGACTGGCTAACATAAAAGGGAAAAAAAATGGAGTTCAGATTTGACAACTAAAAACTCAACCTCATCAATTCTCATATTGTTACAACGGGTTTTCATTGCTTCAGCGCAATGTGAATTAGACAATATCATAATTTTAAGTCAACAGAGGGAGCCTAGATGAAAGCAAACTGCTTTCTGTTTTTTGGCCAAGGTTGTTTTCATCTGTTTTTCGGGTTTGCTTTAGCAGCGATTAGGAAAGTCTAATAATCCAAGCCAGCGGTACAACCATGCCCTCTACTGATTTAACATGCTAAAAACTGCTGTTGGAAAGGAAATTTACAGAGGGCCTTATCGCTCAGTGCATCCCAATGAATCAAGCCCTCCGTTCATCAAGGGGATTTATTGAGGAATTACAGGATACAGAATTCCTGTACAAATGCCTGGGAGAGTACAGCAAAGCTAGTAGGCATCCTCCCTGCCTTCATGGAGTTTGTAGCCACAGCCTGCCGAAGCTCAGTGGAAAGAGCCCAGGCTTGGGAGTCAGAAGTCATGGGTTCTAATTCCGGCTCTGCCACTTGTCAGCTGGGTGACTTTGGGCAAGTCACTTCACTTCTCTGGGCCTCAGTTACCTCATCTGTCAAATGGGGATTAAGACTGTGAGCCCCATGTGGGACAATCTGATTACCTTGTATCCCCCCAGCACTTAGAACAGTGCTTGGCACATAGTAAGCACATAACAAATGCTATCATTATTATTATTATTATTATTA
This sequence comes from Tachyglossus aculeatus, assembly GCF_015852505.1. NCBI lineage: Eukaryota > Metazoa > Chordata > Mammalia > Monotremata > Tachyglossidae > Tachyglossus > Tachyglossus aculeatus. The sequence continues at coordinate 8,931,723 of NC_052074.1, forward strand.
GTGGGTAGAGCATGGGCTGGGAGTCAGAAAGTCCTGGGATCTGATTCTGGCTCCGCCGCTCGTCTGCTGTGTGACCTTGGGCAATAAGTCATTTCACTTCTCTGGGAATCAGTTATCTCATCTGCAAATGGGGATTAAGACCATAAGCCCCATGTGGGACAGGGACTGTATCCAACCTGATAAGCCTGTATTTACCTCAGAAGGTAGTACAGTGCCTGGCACATAGTAAGCACCAAACAAATACCATTAAAAATATACTCAGTGGAGGGTCGCCATCAAAAAACAGTGCTGTGATAACAATAATAATAGTTGTGGTATTTGTTAAGTGCTTGGAGAAGCAGCGTGGCTCAGTGGAAAGAGCACGGGCTTGGGAGTCAGAGGTGAGGGGTTCAAATCCCGGCTCTGTTGCTTGTCAGCTGTGTGACTTCGGGCAAGTCACTTAACTTCTCTGTGGCTCAGTTACCTCATCTGTAAAATGGGGATTAAGACTGTGAGTCCCCCGTGGGACAACCTGATCATGTTGTATCCTCCCCGGCGCTCAGAACAGTGCTTTGCACATAATAAGTGCTTAACAAATGCCATCAAAAAAAAAAAAAGCACTTACTAAGTGCCATACGCTGTACTATGCCTGGAGCAGACACAAGACAATCAGTTCCCACAATAACCTCACAGCCTAAGCAGGAGGGAAAACAGGTATTAAATTCCCATTTTGCTGATGAGGGAACTGAGGCCCAGAGACCTTAAGTGACTTGCCCAAGCTCACACAATAGGTACACAGTGGAGCCGGGATTAGAACCCAGGTCCTCTATTTCTAGTGTACTTTCCCAAGTGCTTAGTATGGTCCTCAGCACACAGCAGGCACTCAATATATACCACAGCTTAATTGATGTCAGCGTAATAGAGTGCGGGAGAGGTCTGGATGTGTGACACACAATAGGCGGCAGGAATATACACGAGACAGGGCTTAAGAAAAAAATGAAAAAAAAAAAAAAACCCCTCAAACTGACTGCGCAACTTTGGATGTGCCTGGAGCCTGAAAGGAATCAAGCTAAACCTAAAGAAAATATAGACAGAAGCCCTAAAAGAAATTCTCTGCCTGACCTTCTGGATTGGCCCCTCTAGATTGTGAGATCTTTGTGGCCAAGGAATGTGTCTGTTTCTTGTTGTATTGTACTCTCCCAAGCGCTTAGTACAGTGCTCTGCACACAGTAAGTGCTCAATAAATACGACAATGAAAGAACTGGTCTCAATATGTGTTTGCATTCAATACTTTCTCTAGCAGCCGCTTGCTTTCTAACAAGTTGCATGAATCACCACTGATCAAATGGAAGGGGTAGCTCTGGCCAGAAAGGGAGGGCCTCTAAGAATTTCAGGAGGCCAATGTGGACACTGCAGGCTGGTGAATGTTTTTGCAAATCCCTCAATTTTTTCCAGCTGATCTGCAAGACTCAAATGTCATCTAAATTGAAGGCAGGGAAATTCTATTAACCTAGAAAGGGTCAGAACTAAACCCAATCCAAATGAATGGAATCTTCATAAAAAGAGGGCTCCATCCAATCTCCACATGGGTGAAGCAAGGAAGCCCATTTTGAGAGGCAAAGAGTTAGGTGTCCTTTGCCTAGGAGATGTCTGTCTTCTTAGCTTTGACCCTTAAAGGACATCACCAGGAGGGGAAAAGACCACTACGACCGGCACTACCGAGGCTGCTTCCTCAAGGAAAGGAATTACCAAAAAACTGGACTCCATCTGTGTACTGTACATGTATTTGTTCGTCCTGCTCAAAGATACCGTTGATGGTGAAGTTCACCTAGGGGTTTGTGTGTAACTGAAAAGGCCACTGCAGATTTCGAGTCCTGACCATGCGTGTAACAGCCTAGGCCTGGGAGTCGGAAGGACCTGGGTTCTAATCCTAGCTCCGCCAACTAGTCTCCTGGGAGAACTTGGACAAGTCGCTTAACTTCTCTGTGCCTCAGTTTCCTCATTTTGCAAAATGGGGATTCAATACCTGCTCTCCCTCCTATGGAGACTGTGAGCCGCATGTGGGAGCTGATTATCTTATATCTACCTCAGCGCTTCGTACAGTGCTTGACACGCATTAAGTGTGAAACAAATACCATTAAAAAAAAATACAGTACAACCACACTGTACTTTCAACGCCTCAGGAAAGCAATTTTTCAATCACTGAATTCCCTTTCAAATTATAACTTTAACAAGTTAAAAAAAATCACAATTTCACTTAACTGTACATACCACTCAAAGAACATAGATTATTGACCAATCTATTAAGTCTGAAATATTTTACGTACAAAAATTACTCAGGCAAATCAAGACTACAAGGTAGTGGAAGTCAATACCATGACCCTTTCACAACGCCAGGTTCTGGCACAAGTCATAGTATATTACTATCTATAATAAAGATAGTCATTAGAATGGTATTCTAGGAGTACCTGGAGTTCGTTGGGTCAGAGCCACAGAAAATGGACTATGTAAAGCAAAGTGCCTAGTGATTTCTACATCGTTACAGAGCTCCACCTCTAGGATGTACACTAATTTATTGGTGATTCAAAAGAAAAAGTTATCTAATGGATCACCTACACTATTTCCGGCAGAACTCTTAGTTGTCCCTTATTACAATACACTTGCAAACCTTATGGAAACCCATTTTAAAACGAGTGAACAAAAAAATGAGTCAAAGAATAAAGGATGCGGTCAGCTCACTAAGTTGCAGAAATGTTCAGAGTTACTGAGTAGTCAGAGCAACATCCCATGGCAGGGTGAGCAACTTAGGGTGCATATTTTATATCAAGGGAATAGAGCTTTAGAAGGACCAATGGCTCCAACTACCACTTTTATGCAGATGATTCCCAAATCTCTCTCCGTCTCTGCAGGCTGCATTTCCTTCCGCCTTCAAGACATCTCTACTAAGATGTCCTGTCATCACTTCAAACTTAACATGTCCAAAACAGAACTCTTTATCTTCCTACCCAAACCCTGTCCTCCCTGACTTTCCCATCACTGAAAACAGCACCACCATCCTTCCTAAGGAGCCCGTTACCTTGGCGTTACACTTGCCTCCTCCCTCATTCAACTCACACATTCAATCACTAAATTCTTTTGGTTCAACCTTCCCAACATCACTAAAATCCATCCTAACCTACCACATTAATCCAAGCACTTATCCTATCCCGCCTTGATTACTGTAGCAGCTTCGTTGACCTCCCCACCTCCTGTCTCTCCAGACCCTAGTCCATACTTCACTCTGTTTGCCCAGATCATTTTTCTAAAAAAAAATTCACGACATGTTTCCCCATTCCTCAAGAAACTCCACTGGCTGCCCATCCACGTCCACATCACACAGAAATTCCTTACCATCGGCTTTAAATCACCTTGTCCCCTCCTATCTCACCTCACTACTCTCCTACTGCAAACCAACTCAAACACTTGGCTCCTCTAATGCTAGCTAACCTACTCACCGTACCTCTATCTCTTCTATCTCGCCACTGACCTCTCGCTCACATCCTGCCTCTGGCCTGGAAGGCCCTTCCACTTCATATCTGAAAGACAACTACTCTCCCCCCCGCTTCAAAGTATTACTGAAGACACATGTCCTCCAAGAGGCCTTCCCTAAGCCCTCATTTCCTCTTTTCCCACTCCCTTCTGCGTCACCCTGACTTGCTCCCTTTATTCACCAACCACCCCACAAAGCCTCCCGGCACTTATGTACTAGTCATAATTTATTTATATTAATATCTGTCTCCCTGCCTAGACTGTAAGTTCGTTGTGGCCAGGGAACGTGCCTGTTATATTGCCTTGTTGTACACTTCCAAGGGCTTAGTATAGTGCTTTGCACACAGTAACCGCTCAGTATGATTTTGCCCTTCAAATCAATCCACAACATTTATTGACTGCTACGAGCAGAGCACTGTGTTAAGCGCTTGGGAGATTCCAAATCCCCTTTTACATCTCTAAATTCCAATACAGAATTGTACACCCAGCAAGTAGATCCAATAAATACGAACTAATAGCATGTTTATTAATGTCGTATTGATGACGATAACAGGAGGAGAAACCGTCAGATGGAAAAATCTATTACACTAAAACCCTGGGTTTAAATAAGCAGTTGATAACCCGAAGGTTCTTATTCTGGGTTTGCCAATTATCAATGGAGTGATTTGGGGTGAACCACTGAGACTTTTTGGGGGGTCTATAATGCCAACCTGCCATACAGTTGAGCGTAGAGGCATTAGCAATAATAGTTATAAAGTGCTTTCTGTGATACACCAAGTTCTCTCTGCATTTCTGCAAAACTCCATGTAAGAAAATCTTGCGCCGTGAGCATGCTCATATCCAATTCTTCCAATACCACATTGCGTTATAACCAGGCTGGTTTGTGCTGCCGGGTGAAACTTTCCTAATTCTCTAACAGTGTTCTCGCAAAACCATGAAGCGAAAAAACTCATTATGGAAGCACTGAGGTTATCAATCAGTAGTGGTTAGTGAGCACCTGCTGGGAGCACAACACAGTATTAAGCACTTTGGAGAAAACAACAGAATGCCCTCAAGAAGCTTACAATCTAATGAGGGAGCCAGACAGTAAAGTAGAGACTGAAAGAAGTAGCAGAGTATATAAGCTGTATGTAAGTGCCCTGCAGGGTGGGGAGTGTTATGGTGGTGCAAAAGTACTGAAATGGCTGTTGAAAGCAGGAGGGCATAAAGTGAGGAGATTAGAAATTAATCATGGAAGGCCTCCTGAAGGAGATGACATATCAGTAGGGTATTGCAATAACTGACTAATAAATAGCTCTAAATGTTGTATTATCATCTTTCTTTGTTCCCACTGGTCAGTTACCTGGTTAACATCACAGAGACTGGATGAAATTGCTCTACTCCTCATGATGAAGAACAGTTCCTTTAATCCCACTTCTTCTTGATCGAGGTTATTTCTCCAGGGTAATGACTATATCTTTCCCAGAGGGTAAGGAAGCAATCAAGTATTAAACCTCCTTCTGTCCTTAAATGTCCTTCTAACGCCTAAAGCTGGAGTTCAATCAGAACTGCTCATTTCCTAAAATCTAACCTGTTAGGAATATTGAACTTGACTTCCCCGGGAAAATGTTCTATAAATATAGGATAATAAAATCTCACAAGCATGAGATCTGAATAGGAAAGGTTCAGGATATGATATTTATATAGTGCTCAACGTGTGTGCGGGGGGGAGTCAAAAAGACTTCGTAAGTATAAATGAATATTGTTGCTATCATTTGAAATGATTTCATTGCTCTTTTCCATTACTTCTATTTTAATAGTACTTAGCAATACCAATAAAAGGCTTTCTACAGTGAAGCCTCTTGACAAACATTAACTTATTAAATTTGCCTATGCCCCAAGAGGAAGTAGAAATTAACTGGTCTATTATTATTCTCTCATGAAAAGTTGAAGCACCAGAGCCCCTATGCTCAGGGGCTCAGCAAGAGGGAAATTAAGTTTGCTTATTCATTCCTTCCTTCTTTCCTTTCAACTTTTCTATCATTCACCCCACATATAATTACTTCAGGGCACAAGAATTTAAAAAAAAACAGAATTTCTGGGAGCAAGTGGCTTCTGTTCCACTGTCACTTGTCATCCACCTCTCCCTCAAATGATGCAGAACTGAGATTCATTCCTTAAATCAATCAATCAATCAATTGCCAGGATTTGTATATCTGCCACTGATGCTTCCTAGCTTGGGAGAAGAGGATCTCTGCCAAACCCACAGAGAGCTGCTTTATAGCTTTCACAACAGCCCCTAAATCAGCTTGGGTTGTTTTAAATAAACTCTGTTCATTGTCCCAGGCAATCAATCAATTTTTTTGAGCACTCACAGTGTGCAGAGCACTGTACTAAGTGTTAGGGAGAGTACAACACAACAGAGTTGGCAGACACGTTCCCTGCCCACAATGGACTTAGTTTAGAGGGGTAGAGAGCCCTTAATATAAATCATTTATGGATATGTACTGTGGGGCTGAGGGAGGGGTGAAAAAGGGGAGTAAATCCAAGTGCAAGAGTGACGCAGAAGGGAGCGGGGGAAGAGGAAATCAAGGCTTAGTCAGGGAAGGCCTCGAGAAGATGTGCCTTCAATAAGGTTTTGAGGGTGGGGGGAGTAATTGGCAGTCAGATATGAAGAGGGAGGGGGTTCCAGACCATAGGCAGGATGTGGGCGAGAGGTTGGCAGCGAGACAGATGAGACCGAGGTGAATAACTTGGCATTAGAGGACCGAAGTATGTGGGCTGGGTTATAGTGAGAGAGCAGTGAAGTAAGTTAGGAGGGAGCAAGGTAACTGAGTGCTCAAAGCCGACGGTAAGGAGTTTCTGTTTGATGCGGAGGTGGATGGACAACCACTCTGGGCAGCAGAGAATGTAGAGAAGTATGTACAGAAGTATGTGGAGTACGTAGAGAAGTATGTCAGATCAGACATGGACTGGAGTGGGGCAGAGAAAGGAGGCAGGGAGATCAGCAAGGAGGATGATAGAGTAATTTTTAAATTATTACTATGGCATTTGTTAAACGCTTACTATGAATCAAGCACTGTTCTAAGTGCTGGGGTAGGGGCAAGTTAATTAGGTCAGACACTTTCCCTGTCTCACAATTTCTAAAGACGGCTTCAGAGACCAATAAACACAAAATGACAAAAGAACGCTCTAATTTCTCGTTGCGGTGGGAATTGAAGAGAACTACTATTGCAGAAGTCCGAGGGTATCCAAATCATTGAATTGTCTTACGGTCCACTAAGTTTCCATTTCTGACAGATCCCAATTTAAGGGATCTGTCACAGTAGGTTCGACTCACAGAACGTGTCCACGAACTCTGTTGTATCTTCCTCTCCCAAGCACATAATATGGGGCTCAGCATACAGAAGCACTCAATAAATACCACAGAACCAAACTCACCCCACAGCACTTGTGTATATATGTACATATCTATAATTCCATTTATTTACATTGATGCCTGTTTTACTTTACTAATGTGTGTGTATATTTATATAGCTCTAATTCGATTTATTTTTACTGATGCTACTGATGCCTGTTTACTTGTTTTGATGTCTGTTTCCCCCCTTCTAGACTGTGAGCCCATTGTGGGCAGGGACTGTCTCTCTTTGTTGCTGAATTGTACTTTCCAAGTGCTTAGTACAATGCTCTGCACACAGTAAGCACTCAATACGATTCAATGAATGAATGAACTGATTGTCCAATGCCACACAACCGCCCACAATAATTTCTTCCTACATCGCATCACATTCTATCAAGATAAATAAAGCTACATTTTCCGAGGAACATTCCCTAATTCCCTAAGAGTGTTCAATCTAAAACAGATAGTCAAAACACATGTTCTGGAAGGACTGAGTATATTTGCCATGTAACATTCAATAGCAATTTATTTCTTCTGACTTTCCTTCGCAGTACGCACATAAGAAAGAACTTCACTAACATTGTTTTTTAGTAAGGGATTTGAATAGCTTGTCAAATTTTACCTCTCTTACAGACAGCTGCGGTGGGAAGGAGACGGAAAATACCAGGTTGGCAAACTGGTAACCTGCAGAATCAACCTTTTGGCAAACCTGCAAAATAATGACAATGAAATAAATCCTCAGGAATTGTTGAAAGAAAAAAAAAATCACCCTTGCCTACTTTAAGCAACACTTTTTTCCATATAGAATTGTTACAGAAACACATAAAATTTCCACATTCCAGGTGAAAATGTTATAAGTTGCTTTTTCTCCTTGAAGGTAAAGGTTAGTGCCCAAATGCTTAGTGTAGTGCTCTGCACAAGGTAAGTATTCAATAAATATCTACGTGCTCAATAAATACCATTGATTGATTGCATTTGGTTTCTGGGTTTATCTGTTTAACTAGGATCCTTTTTGCTGACGAAAACTTGAAGCTGCCAGTTACTTACAGAAAAGCCCATCTCAGTGCTCAGAACAAAAAAAAATGATAGAAATAAAAGGGAAACCAGTAATGGAAAAGCAGGCATCCACCCAGTTTGTTGTTGTGATGACTGGGAAAATATAGGGAACACACTGAATACAGTTCCATCCAAATCCCTGCAGAGGTGCAAGTTGGAGAAAAGTGCTGTTTTAAGAGTTGGGGAGGAACTCTTAGTATCAAGCGCTTAGTACAGTGCTAAGCACCTAGTACAGTGCTCTGCACACAGAAAGCGCTCAATAATTATGACAATGAATGAATGAATCTGGGATGGGTGCTATTTCAAAGTGGCTTTAAAGGGCTGGTGGGGTGGTATAGGCATTTCTTTGCAATTTGTTTGGAAAGGAAGAATCATAGTGCCCCCGAGCACCACCAAGCAATCAATAATATTTACTGTCTGCACAGCACTATACTAAGCACTTGGGAGCGGACAACAGATGTAGGAGACATGATCTCTACCCACCACCTTACAAGCTGCCGACTTGTACTTAATAATAATAATAATAATAATAATAATGATGATGGAATTTATTAAGCGCTTACTATGTGCAAAGCTCTGTTCTAAGCACTGGGGAGGTTACAAGGGGATCAGGTTGTCCCACGGGAGGCTCACAGTCTTAATCCCCATTTTCCAGATGAGGTAACTGAGGAACAGAGAAGTGAAGTGACTCGCCCAAAGTCACACAGCCAACAATTGGCAGAGCCAGGATTTGAACCCATGACCTCTGACTCCAAAGCCCGTGCTCTTTGCACTGAGCCACGCTGCTTCTCTAGTTAGGCTTCTGCTTCCCAAGTGCTTAGTACAGTGCTCTGCACACGGTAAGCGCTCAATAAATACAACTGAATGAACGAACAGGGGAGGCAAACATAAATATTTACAGACAGAAGGAAGAAATGCTTAAATAGTAGACTCTGTAAATCAGGAGGGACAAAAGTGCTGAAGTAGTAGTTGGGGCACATAACCTTCGGAGACAACCTCTAGACTTTAAGCTCTTTGTGGGCAGGGAATGTGTTGTTTAGTGTTATAGTGTACTCTCCTAAGCACTTAGTACAGTGCTCTGCACATGGTAAGCACTCAATACACAGGACTGAAGGAAAGTTACATGAGGAAAGCTCCGCTATAGCACTGGTATTTACTGAGGCCTTCCTCTATACAAAGGACTGTACTAAGTGCTTGGGACAGTACAAATCAACAGAGTTAATAGACACGTTCCCTGCCCACAGAGAGCTTGCATTCTACTGGGGGAGACAGACAGTAAACTAAATTAAGGATAGATGTATAGAAGTAGTTTGGGACTGAGGGTGCGGTGAATAGCAAGTTATATTTCTGAAGTTGGAAAGAGGTTTTGAAGGCGAAAGGCAGGAGGAAGGGCATTAAGTTAGGCTTCTACCAATCCACCAAAAACCCTCGCCAATTTTCAGAGACGTACAATAAAAATAAATCATTTACCTTTTTAATGAAATCCTTCTCACAGAATTCTTGAAGAACTCCCAAGCACACATTGCAAGCTTGAGAATTTGCAGTCTCCACTGCCAGGCCGTCTCTTAAGACAGAAGTCACCTCCACCCCATTTTGACCGAGATCATCGGTCTCTTCCTTAGGGTCTTGCAGTCGGATTTTTTTAAGTGGTGGGTTGGTATCTTCCAAAATGAATTCATCATCTTTTTCCGTTTCTAAGAAGTTCTGTAGTTCAGTGAGTAATTCCTGCAAAATAATGAGGACAAGATCAATATTTCAGTGGCATTATTTTTACCAGTATCACTTTGGAAGCAATCATTCTCCAACTTTAGTAGGTTCTACTTATAGGAAATTAACCATCTTGTTCCCAGAGCTTAGCGCTGTAAATGAAATATTTCAGCATACTTTCCTTTTACTTTCCCAAATCTTTGTTCGAGTCTCTGTGTACATGTTTTGTTCTGTTGTTTGTCTCCCCCTTCTAGACTGTGAGCCTGTTGTTGGGTAGGGACCGTCTCTATATGCTGCCGACCTGTACTTCCCAAGCACTTAGTACAGTGTTCTGCACACGGTGAGCGCTCAGTACGATTGAATGAATGTATCTCTGTAATGTGGCGCATGCTGAGCAACAACCACAAGAGGTATCAAGCTGTTACAGAAACAGAGAGTTTATTTTATAGAAAAGAATCAAGCTGGCTACTCGGGAACAGGTCGGAGAAAAACAGTAATAGGCCAGAAATAAACACCTGGCTCTGCACCTACTACATAATTTCTATAGTATATTTGTAGTAAGGACAAGTGGCCAAATATCTACTAGATTTTAAACTCCTTTAGAACATTCTCAAACACGTAGCAAAGTACGCTGCACACAAACGGGTGCTTAAGAAATACTAACAAACACAGTCCTCTAGACTGTAAGCTTGTTATGGGCAGGGAGCATGAGCTAATTCTATTGTACTGAACTCTCCCAAGCACTCAGTATAGTGCCCAATATATAGTAAGACCTCAATAAATATGATTGATTGACTACTGGTTTATTAATCTGCCTTCTTAATACACCACCCACAGGACTGTAACACCTTCTAACATGACATTTTTTTATCACTAGTACTACTAATGATGTTCATTATGAAAAGTAGATTGGAAAGTTTTCTACTAATACCCAGATGAAAAAGAATATAATCAAATATCTGCATTTTGAGGTTTCTTTATTTTAGGTCGCAGAGATAAATTACATGACTATCTCAACTGATTACTGATTTCTAAAATACATTAGCACTAAATATAAAACACTCCAAAATGAGAATATTTCCCTAGATATATCATGTTCACTCATTCATTCAATCACACTCATTGAGCGCTCACTGTGTGCAGAGCACTGTACTAAGCACTTGGGAAGTACAGGTCGGCAACATATAGAGACGGTCCCTACCCAACAACGGGCTCACAGTCTAGAAGGGGGAGACAGATAATAAAACAAAACATGTAGACAGGCATCAAAACTGTCAGAATAAATAGAATTATAGCTATATGCACATCATTAATATCACCTGTCTACATGTTTTGTTTTGTTGTCTGGTTCCCCCTTCTAGACTGTGAGCCCGCTGCTGGGTAGGGACCGTCTCTATATGTTGCCAACTGGTACTTCCCAAGCGCTTAGTACAGTGCTCTGCACACAGTAAGTGCTCAATAAATATGATTGAATGAAACTAATAAAATAGAGTAGTAAATATGTACACATATATACAAATGCTGTGGGGAGGGGAAGGAAGTGGGAGAGAGGGGGGTTCTGGAGTAAATCTTACTTACTGTCCCCTAAAGGTATAGTTTTAAATAAAATACGTACGGTGTGGCCAAGATAATGTTACTTTAAGGTGAATAATTAGACTTTAGTATAACTGGATCCTCTGGACTTTTAAATTTGAAATTTTACTAATACAGTACTGAGAAGCAGCATGGCTCAGTGGAAAGAGCACGGGCTTTGGAGTCAGAGGTCATGGGTTCGAATCCCAGCTCCGCCACATGTCTGCTGTGTGACCTTGGGCAAGTCACTTAACTTCCCTGGGCCTCAGTGACCTCATCTGTAAAATGGGGATTAAGACTGTGAGCCCCACGTGGGACAACCTGATCACCTTATATCTCCCCCAGCGCTTAGAACAGTGTTTTGCACATAGTAAGCGCTTAAAAAATGCCATCATTATTATTATTTTTTGAAAATATGCCCACCTCTAGAATTAAAATAATAAGAGTTGTATTTATTAAGCACTTACTGTATGCCAAGTACTGTACTAAGTACTGGGGTGGGCTGAAGATAATCAGGTCAGACATAGTCCCTGTCCCCCATGGGAGAGCCTAAGCAGGGGAGAGAACTGGTATTTAATCCCAATTTTACAAGTGGGGCCACTGAGGCACGGAGAAGTTAGGTGACTTGCCCAAGATCACACAGAGTAGGATTAGAACCCAGATCCTCTGACTCCCAGGCTCTTGCTCTTTCCCCTAGTTCATGCTGCTTGATAACTAAAGAAATGCAGTCATTTGCTTTTAGTTAAAAAATATCAAAAAAGACCTTATATGGCAGCCTGTAAGGAGCCTGATAGTCCACACAACAGAATCTGAAGATACATCGGGGACAAGTGCCAGTCCTGAGCAGCATCCGGGCAACAGGCTTGTCCTTTTCTGCCAAGGGGAACATGGTGAACAACCTAACTTTCAAAATAAAACATAAAAATCATGAGTAACTTGCAGGTTTCAGTTCAAACACCAAAATACCCTTTACAAAACGCAGCTTTACTGTGCGAATCCTTTTTTTGTCATTTTTCAGTTACTGCAAGCACATTAATAAACAAATAACAGGTTGAAATGCCTGACAGATGGATCATTTCAGAAGTCCTTAAATCCTCCTCCCTCCAATTTAGACTGTGAGCCCCAGGAGACACAGAGACTGTGTCCAACCTGATTATCTTCTATCGCTTAGTTATTACCTTGTATCCCCAGTACTTAGTATAGTGTTTGGCACATAGTAAGCACTTAACAAGTACCCTACGGAGAAAGACCAAAGCTTGGAAGTCAGAGGATGCTGGGTTCTAATCCAGCTCTGCCACTTGCCTGTGTGACCTTGGGTAAAAGAAGAGCGGGAAAGGAAATGTGCAGGAATGGAAAGCCAGAAAAGTCACACCAACAGGTTGAAACATATTCATTCAATCGTACTGAATGAGAGCTTACTGTGTGCAGAGCACTGAACTAAGCATTTGGGAAAGCACAATACAACAATAAACAGTGACATTCCCTGCCATGACAAGCTCACAGTCTACAGTGGGGGAGACAGATGTCAAAACAAATAAATAATATTACAGATATGTCCCTAAGTGCTTTGGGGTTCGGAGGGTTGGGGGGGAGAGCAAAGGGGTAAGCAAAATTACGGATATGTACATAAGTGCAATTATTATATTCAGTAGGAGCTCGATAAATGCCATAACTGGTTAATGGTTGGGAAGGACCATTATCCAGGACCAACGCTGCTTCTAGAGAAGCAGCGTGGCTCAGTGGGAAAGAGCCCGGGCTTTGGAGTCAGAGGTCATGGGTTCAAATCCTGGCTCCGCCAATTAGCTGTGTGACTTTGGGCAAGTCACTTAACTTCTCTGTGCCACAGTTACCTCATCTGTAAAATGGGGATGAAGACTGTGAGCCCCCCGTGGGACAACCTGATCATCTTGTTACCTCTCCAGTGCTTAGAACAGTGCTTTGCACATAGTAAGCGCTTAATAAATGCTATTATAAAAAAAAAAAAAGGACACAGGGAAAAGGAAATGTCCAGGAATGGGAAGCCAGGAAAGTCACCATTGACGGGTTGAAACTCACTTCCCAAATACTCCCTCCCGCAGGTTTCTCTAGTGGACACCCAATTTAGCTGACTGAAAATCCACTGTCCGTATGGAGACGGTCCCTACCCAACATATATATATACATATATACAGGTGCTGTGGGGAGGGGAAGGAGGTAAGGTGGGGGGGAGAGGGGGAGAGGGAGGATTCATTCATTCAATCATATTTATTGAGTGCTGACTGTGTGCGGAGCACTGGACTGAGCCCTTGGGAAGGACAAGTCATTCATAAATTCAATCGCATTTATTGAGCGCTAACTGTGTGCAGAGCACTATACTAAGCGCTTGGGAAGTACAAGTTAGCAACATATAGAGACAGTCCCTACCCGACAGCGGGTTCACAGTCTAGAAGCGGGAGACAGACGACAAAACAAAGCATATTAACAAAAGAAACAGAATGAATATGTACAAGTAAAATAAATAGAGTAATAAATCTGTACAAACATATATACATATATACAAGTGCTGTGGGGAGGGGAAGGAGGTAAGGCGGAGGGATGGGGGAGGGGGAGAGGGAGGATTCATTCAATCGTCTTTATTGAGCGCTGACTGTGTGCGGAGCACTGGACTGAGCGCTTGGGAAGGACAGATCATTCATTCACAGGTCATTCATCCATTCAATTGTATTTATTGAGCGCTCTGTGCGGAGCACTGGACTGAGCGCTTGGGAAGGACATGTCATTCATTCAATCGTCTTTATTGAGCGCTGACTGTGTGCAGAGCACTGTACTAAGCGCTTGGGAAGGACAAGTTGGCAACATATAGGGGCGGTCCCTACCCAACAGGGGGCTCACAGGCTAGAAGGGGGAGACAGATGACAAAACAAAACATATTAACAAAATCAAATAAATAGAATAAATATGTACAAGTAAAATCGGCAACATCTAGAGACGGTCCCAACCCAACAGCGGGCTCACAGTCTAGAAGAGGGAGACAGACGACAAAACAAAACATGTTAACAAAATAAAATAAATAGAATATGTACAAGTAAAATAAATAGAGTAATAAATCTGTGCAAACATTTATACAGGTGCTGTGGGGAGGGGAAGAGGGAGGATTCATTCATTCAATCGTCTTTATTGAGCGCTTACTGTGTGTGGAGCACTGTACTAAGCGCTTGGGAAGGACAAGCCCACAGTTGGGTAGGGACTGTCTCTATATGTTGCCAACTTGTACTTCCCAAGCGCTTAGTACAGTGCTCTGCACACAGTAAGCGCTCAATAAATACGGATTGATTGATTGATTGACAAGTTGGCAACATCTAGAGACGGTCCCTACCCAACAACGGGCTCACAGTCTAGAAGGGGGAGGACAGACGACAAAACAAAACATGTTTACAAAATAAAATGAATAGAATAGGTACGTTCAAGTAAAATAAATAGAGTAATAAATCTGTACAAACATATACAGGGGATTCATTCATTCAAGTGTCTTTATTGAGCGCTGACTGTGTGCGGAGCACTGGACTGAGCGCTTGGGAAGGACAGGTCATTCATTCATTCAATTGTATTTATTGAGCGCTGTGTGCGGAGCATTGGACTGAGTGCTTGGGAAGGACAAGTCATTCATTCATAAGTATTTATTGAGCGCTTACTGTGTGTGGAGCACTGTACTAAGCGCTTGGGAAGGACAAGTTGGCAACATATAGGGGCGGTCCCTACCCAACAGGGGGCTCACAGGCTAGAAGGGGGAGGCAGACGACAAAACAAAACATATTAACAAAATAAAATAATTAGAATAAATATGTACAAGTAAAATCGGCAACATATAGAGACGGTTCCTACCCAACAGCGGGCTCACAGGCTAGAAGGGGGAGACAGAGAACAAAACCAAAAATACTAACAAAATAAAATAAATAGAATAGATATGTACAAGTAAAATAAATGAGTAATAAATCTGTGCAAACATATATACAGGTGCTGTGGGGAGGGAAAAAGGGAGGATTCATTCATTCAATCGTCTTTATTGAGCGCTTACTGTGTGCAGAGCACTGTACTAAGCACTTGGGAAGGACAAGTTGGCAACATATGGAGAGGGTCCCTACCCAATAGCGGGCTCACAGGCTAGAAGGGGGAGACAGACGACAAAACAAAACATGTTAACAAAATAAAATGAATAGAATATGTACAAGTAAAATAAATGGAGTAATAAGTCTGTGCAAATATATATACAGGTGCTGTGGGGAGGGGAAGAGGGAGGATTCATTCATTCAATCGTCTTTATTGAGCGCTTACTGTGTGCAGAGCACTGTACTAAGCGCTTGGGAAGGACAAGTTGGCAACATATAGGGGTGGTCCCTGCCCAACAGTGGGCTCACAGGCTAGAAGGGGGAGGCAGACGACAAAACAAAACATGTTAACAAAATAAAATGAATAGAATATGTACAAGTAAAATAAATGGAGTAATAAATCTGTGCAAACATATATACAGGTGCTGTGGGGAGGGGAAGAGGGAGGATTCATTCATTCAATCGTCTTTATTGAGCGCTTACTGTGTGCAGAGCACTGTACTAAGCGCTTGGGAAGGACAAGTTGGCAACATATAGGGGTGGTCCCTGCCCAACAGTGGGCTCACAGGCTAGAAGGGGGAGGCAGACGACAAAACAAAACATATTAACAAAGTAATATGAATAGAATATGTACAAGTAAAATAAATGGAGTAATAAATCTGTGCAAACATATATACAGGTGCTGTGGGGAGGGGAAGAGGGAGGATTCATTCATTCAATCGTCTTTATTGAGCGCTTACTGTGTGCGGAGCACTGTACTAAGCGCTTGGGAAGGACAAGTTGGCAACATATAGGGGTGGTCCCTGCCCAACAGTGGGCTCACAGGCTAGAAGGGGGAGGCAGACGACAAAACAAAACATATTAACAAAGTAATATGAATAGAATATGTACAAGTAAAATAAATAGAGTAATAAATCTGTGCAAACATATATACAGGTGCTGTGGGGAGGGGAAGAGGGAGGATTCATTCATTCAATCGTCTTTATTGAGCGCTTACTGTGTGTGGAGCACTGTACTAAGCGCTTGGGAAGGGCAAGTTGGCAACATATAAGGGCGGTCCCTACCTAACAGTGGGCTCACAGTCTAGAAGGGGAAGGCAGACGACAAAACAAAACATATTAACAAAGTAATATGAATAGAATATGTACAAGTAAAATAAATAGAGTAATAAATCTGTACAAACATATATACAGGTGCTGTGGGGAGGGGATGGAGAGGGGGACTTGGGTGTCCAGGCTCACCTGGTCGGGCTCGGCGGCGCAGGCCCCGGCAACCGCGCCCGGAGCCGGGGAAGGAAAAAGCGAGCGCACCCGCGGTCCGTCCCAATCCGCGTCCCCGGGGGGAACAGGAACCGCGGCGGAAAGGTTCCGCCGCCGCCCACTCAACGCCGTGGCGGCACAGGGCCGCAACAAAACATATCAATCAATCAATCGTATTTATTGAGCGCTTACTGTGTGCAGAGCACTGTACTAAGCTCTTGGGAAGTACAAGTCGGCAACATATAGAGACAGTCCCTACCCAACAGTGGGCTCACAGTCTAGAAGGGGGAACATATCAACAATCAATCAATCGTATTTATTGAGCGCTTACTGTGTGCAGAGCACTGGACGAAGCGCTTGGGAAGTCCAAGTCGGCAACATATAGAGACAGTCCCTACCCAACAGTGGGCTCACAGTCTAGAAGGGGGAACATATCAACGATCAATCAATCGTATTTATTGAGCGCTTACTGTGTGCAGAGCACTGGACTAAGCGCTTGGGAAGTACAAGTCGGCAACATATAGAGACAGTCCCTACCTAACAGTGGGCTCACAGTCTAGAAGGGGGAACATATCAACAATCAATCAATCAATCAATCGTATTTATTGAGCGCTTACTGTGTGCAGAGCACTGTACTAAGCGCTTGGGAAGTACAAGTTGGCAACATTTAGAGACGGTCCCTACCCAACAGTGGGCTCACAGTCTAGGGAACATATCAACAATCAATCAATCGTATTTATTGAGCGCTTACTGTGTGCAGAGCACTGTACTAAGCGCTTGGGAAGTACAAGTTGGCAACATATATAGACAGTCCCTACCCAACGGTGGGCTCACAGTCTAAAAGGGGGAGACAGAGAACAAAACCAAACAAAATCAACAAAATAAAATAAATAGAATAAATATGTACAAGTAAAATAAATAGAGTAATAAAAACGTGCAAACATATATACTCACCGCCTCCAGGAGGCCTTCCCAGGCTGAGCCCCCTCCTTCCTCTAGACTCTTCTTCTAGACTGTGAGCCCACTGTTGGGTAGGGACCGTTGCCAACTTGTACTTCCCAAGCACTTAGTACAGTGCTCTGCACACAGTAAGCGCTCAATCAATCAATCAATCAATCAATTGTATTTATGGAGCGCTTACTGTGTGCAGAGCACTGTACTAAGCGCTTCGGAAGTACAAGTTGGCAACATATGGAGACAGTCCCTACCCAACAGTGGGCTAATAAATACGATTGATTCCTCTTCCCCTCCCCACAGCACCTGTATATATGTATATATGTTTGTACTTATTACTCTATTTATTTTACTTGTACATATTGATTCTATTTATTTTATTTTGTTAATATGTTTTGTTTTGTCATCTGTCTCCCCCTTCTAGCCTGTGAGCCCACTGTTGCGTAGTGACCGTCTCTAGATGTTGCCAACTTGTTCTTCCCAAGCGCTTAGTACAGTGCTCTGCACACAGTAAGTGCTCAATAAATACGATTGATTGATGATTCCTCTCCCCCCCATCCCCCCCACCTTACCTCCTTCCTCTCCCCACAGCACCCGTATATATGTATATATGTCTGTACTTATTACTCTATTAATTTACTTGTACATATTGATTCTATTTATTTTATTTTGTTAATATGTTTTGTTTTGTCGTCTGTCTCCCCCTTCTAGCCTGTGAGCCCACTGTTGCATAGGGACCATCTCTAGATATTGCCAAATTGTTCTTCCCAAGCTCTTAGTACAGTGCTCTGCACACAGTAAGCGCTCAATAAATACAATTGACTGATGATCCCTCTCCCCCTCCCCATCACCCCCGCCTTACCTCCTTCCCCTCCCCACAGCACCTGTATATATGTATATATGTTTGTACTTATTACTCTATTTATTTTACTTGTACATATTGATTCTATTTATTTTATTTTGTTATGTTTTGTTTTGTCATCTGTCTCCTTTTTTATAATATTTGTTAAGCACTTAGAACAGTGCTTTGCACATAGTAAGCGCTTAATAAATGCTATCATTCTTTTTATTATTATTTGTTTGCTAGGCACTTCCACGTGCCAGGCACCATTCTAAGAGCTGGGGTGGAAACCAGCAAATTGGGTTGGACCCTCTCCCACGTGGGGCTCACAGTCGCCATCCCCATTTTGCAGATGAGGGAACTGAGGCACAGAGGAGTTGAGTGGCTCCCCCAAGGTCATGCAGCAGACAAACAGCAGCAAACCTTGTGACTCCCAGGCCCGTGCCCTATCCCTATGCAGCAGACAAATGGCAGCAAACCTTCTGACTCCCAGGCCCGTGCCCTATCCCCATGCAGCAGACAAATGGCAATCAATCAATCAATCAATCGTATTTATTGAGCGCTTACTGTGTGCAGAGCACTGTACTAAGCGCTTGGGAAGTACAAGTTGGCAACATATAGAGACAGTCCCTACCCAACAGTGGGCTCACAGTCTAAAAAGGGGGAGACAAAGAACAAAACCAAACGTACTAACAAAATAAAATAAATAGAATAGATATAGACAAGTATAGACAAGTAAAATAAATAAATAGAGTAATAAATATGTACAAACATATAGACATATATACAGGTGCTGTGGGGAAGGGAAGGAGGTAAGATGGAGGGGATGGAGAAGGGGACTAGGGGGAGAGGAAGGAAGGGGCTCAGTCTGGGAAGGCCTCCTGGAGGAGGTGAGCTCTCAGTAGGGCCTTGAAGGGAGGAAGAGAGCTAGCTTGGCGGATGGGCAGAGGGAGGGCATTCCAGGCCCGGGGGATGACGTGGGCCGGGGGTTGATGGCGGGATAGGCGAGAACGAGGTACGGTGAGGAGATTAGCGGCAGAGGAGTGGAGGGTGCGGGCTGGGCTGGAGAAGGAGAGAAGGGAGGTGAGATAGGAGGGGGCGAGGTCATGGACAGCCTTGAAGCCCAGGGTGAGGAGTGAGGGTGAGATAAACCTTCTGACTCCCAGGCCCGTGCCCTGTCCCCATGCAGCAGACAAATGGCAGCAAACCTTCTGACTCCCAGGCCCGTGCCCTGACCCTATGCAGCAGACAAATGGCAGCAGACCTAGTGACTCCCAGACCCGTGCTCTGTCAATCAATCAATCAATCAATCGTATTTATTGAGCGCTTACTGTGTGCAGAGCACTGTACTAAGCGCTTGGGAAGTACAAGCTGGCAACATATAGAGACAGTCCCTACCCAACCGTGGGCTCACAGTCTAAAAAGGGGGAGACGGAGAACAAAACCAAAACATACTAACAAAATAAAATAAATAGAATAGATATGTACAAGTAAAATAAATAAATAGAGTAATAAGTATGTACAAACGTATAGACATATATACAGGTGCTGTGGGGAAGGGAAGGAGGTAAGATGGGGGGATAGAGAGGGGGACGACGGGGAAAGGAAGGAAGGGGCTCAGTCTGGGAAGGCCTCCTGGAGGAGGCGAGCTCTCAGTAGGGCCTACGGGTTGGAGTCTGCTGTCCCTATGCAGCAGACAAATGGCAGCAAACCTTGTGACTCCCAGGCCTGTGCCCTAACCCTATGCAGCAGACAAATGGCAGCAAACCTTGTGACTCCCAGGCCCGTGCCCTATCCCCATGCAGCAGACAAATGGCAGCAAACCTTGTGACTCCCAGACCCGTGCTCTGTCAATCAATCAATCAATCAATAGTATTTATTGAGCGCTTACTGTGTGCAGAGCACTGTACTAAGCACTTGGGAAGTACAAGCTGGCAACATATAAAGACAGTCCCTACCCAACAGCGGACTCACAGTCTAAAAAGGGGGAGACAGAGAACAAAACAAAAACATACTAACAAAATAAAATAAATAGAATAGATATGTACAAGTAAAATAAATAAATAGAGTGCTAAATATGTACAAACATAAAGACATATATACAGGTGCTGTGGGGAAGGGAAGGAGGTAAGATGGAGGGGATGGAAAGGGGAAGAAGGGGAGAGGAAGGAGGGGGCTCAGTCTGGGAAGGCCTCCTGGAGGAGGTGAGCTCTCAGTAGGGTCTACGGGGTGGGGTCTGCTGTCCCCATGCAGCAGACAAATGGAAGCAAACCTTGTGACTCCCAGGCCCGTGCCCTATCCCTATGCAGCAGACAAATGGCAGCAAACCTTGTGACTCCCAGGCTCGTGCCCTATCCCTATGCAGCAGACAAATGGCAGCAAACCTTGTGACTCCCAGGCCCATGCCCTAACAATCAATCAATCAAACATTTATTGAGCGCTTCCTGTGTGCAGAGTACTGTCCTAAGCGCTTGGGAAGTACAAGTTGGCAACATATAGAGACAGTCCCTACCCAACAGTGGGCTCACAGTCTGAAAAGGGGGAGACAGAGAACAAAACCAAAACATACTAACAAAATAAAATAAATAGAATAGATATGTACAAGTAAAATAAATAAATGAATAGAGTAATAAATACGTACAAACGTATAGACATATATACAGGTGCTGTGGGGAAGGGAAGGAGGTAAGATGGGGGGGATGGAGAGGGGGACGAGGGGGAGAGGAAGGAAGAGGCTCAGTCTGGGAAGGCCTCCTGGAGGAGGTGAGCTCTCAGTAGGGCCTACGGGGTGGGGTCTGCTGTCCCTATGCAGCACACAACTGGCAGCAAACCTGTGACTCCCAGGCCCGTGCCCTATCCCCATGCAGCAGACAAATGGCAGCAAACCTTCTGACTCCCCAGCCCGTGCTCTTTCCCTATGCAGCAGACAAATGGCGGCAAACCTTTTGACTCCCAGGCTCATGGACTATCCCTATGCAGCAGACAAATGGCAGCAAACCTTTTGACTCCCAGGCCCGTGCCCTAACACTATGCAGCAGACAAATGGCAGAAAAGCTTGTGACTCCCAGGCCCATGCGTTATCCCTATGCAGCAGACAAATGGCAGCAAACCTTGTGACTCCCAGGCCTGTGCCCTATGCCCATGCAGCAGACAAATAGTAGCAAACCTTGTGACTCCCAGGCCCGTGCTCTGTCAATCAATCAATCAATCATATTTATTGAGCGCTTACTGTGTGCAGAGCACTGTACTAAGCGCTTGGGAAGTACAAGTTGGCAACATATAGAAACAGTCCCTATCCAACAGTGGGCTCACAGTCTAAAAAGGGGGAGACAGAGAACAAAACCAAAACATACTAACAAAAATAAAATACATAGAATAGATATGTACAAGTAAAATAAATAGATAAATAAATAGAGTAATAAATATGTACAAACATATATACATATATACAGGTGCTGTGGGGAAGGGAAGGAGGTAAGATGGGGGGATGGAGAGGGGGACGAGGGGGAGAGAAAGGAAGGGGCTCAGTCTGGGAAGGCGTCCTGGAGGAGGTGAGCTCTCAGTAGGGCCTACGGGATGGCGTCTGCTGTCCCTATGCAGCAGACAAATGGCAGCAAACCTTCTGACTCCCAGGCCCGTGCCCTATCCCTATGCAGCAGACAAATGGCAGCAAACCTTCTGACTCCCAGGCCCGTGCCCTATACCCATGCAGCAGACAAATGGCAATCAATCAATCAATCAATCAATAGTATTTATTGAGCGCCTACTGTGTGCAGAGCACTGTACTAAGCGCTTGGGAAGTACAAGTTGGCAACATATAAAGACAGTCCCTACCCAACAGTGGGCTCACAGTCTAAAAAGGGGGAGACAGAGACAAAACCAAAACATACTAACAAAATAAAATAAATAGAATAGATATGTACAAGTAAAATAAATAAATAAATAGAGTAATAAATATGTACAAACGTATAGACATATATACAGGTGCTGTGGGGAAGGGAAGGAGGTAAGATGGAGGGGATGGAGAGGAGAACGAGGGGGAGAGGAAGGAAGGGGCTCAGTCTGGGAAGGCCTCCTGGAGGAGGTGAGCTCTCAGTAGGGCCTAAGGGGTGGGGTCTGCTGTTTCTATGCAGCAGACAAATGGCAGCAAACCTTCTGACTCCCAGGCCCGTGCCCTATCCCTATGCAGCAGACAAATGGCAGCAAACCTTCTGACTCCCAGGCCCGTGCCCTAACCCTATGCAGCAGACAAATGGCAGCAAACCTTGGGTATCCCAGGCCCGTTCTCCGTCAATCAATCGTATTTATTGAGCGCTTACTGTGGGCAGAGCACTGTACTAAGAGCTTGGGAAGTACAAGTTGGCAACATATAGAGACAGTCCCTACCCAACAGTGAGCTCACAGTCTAAAAAGGGGGAGACAGAGAACAAAACCAAAGCATACTAACAAAATAAAATAAATAGAATAGATATGTACAAGTAAAATAAATAGAGTAATAAATATCTACAAACGTATAGACATATATACAGGTGCTGTGGGGAAGGGAAGGAGGTAAGATGGGGGGGACGGAGAGGGGGACGAGGGGGAGAGGAAGGAAGGGGCTCAGTCTGGGACGGCCTCCTGGAGGAGGTGAGCTCTCAGTAGGGCCTATGGGGTGGGGTCTGCTGTCTCTATGCAGCAGACAAATGGCAGCAAACCTTGTGACTCCCAGGCCCGTGCTCTATCCCTATGCAGCAGACAAATGGCAGCAAACCTTGTGACTCCCAGGCCCGTACCCTAACCCTATGCAGCAGACAAATGGCAGCAAACCTTGTGTATCCCAGGCCCATTCTCTGTCAATCAATCGTATTTATTGAGCGCTTACTGTGGGCAGTGCACTGTACTAACCGCTTGGGAAGTACAAGTTGGCAACATATAGAGACAGTCCCTACCCAACAGTGGGCTCACAGTCTAAAAAGGGGGAGACAGGGAACAAAACCAAAACATACTAACAAAATAAAATAAATAGAATAGATATGTACAAGTAAAAAAAATAAATAAATAGAGTAATAAATATGTACAAATATATAGACATATATACAGGTGCTGTGGGGAAGGGAAGGAGGTAAGATGGAGGGGATGGAAAGGGGGACGAAGTGGAGAGGAAGGTAGGGGCTCAGTCTGGGAAGGCCTCCTGGAGGAGGTGAGCTCTCAGCAGGGCCTACGGGGTGGGGTCTGCAGTCTCTATGCAGCAGACAAATGGCAGCAAACCTTGTGACTCCCAGGCCCGTGCCCTATCCCTATGCAGCAGACAAATGGCAGCAAACTTTGTGACTCCCAGACCCATGCTCTGTCAATCAATCAATCAATCGTATTTATTGAGTGCTTACTGTGTGCAGAGCAGTGTATAAAGAGCTTGGGAAGTACAAGTTGGCAACATATAGAGACAGTCCCTACCCAACAGTCGGCTCACAGTCTAAAAAGGGGGAGACAGAGAACAAAACCAAAACATACTAACAAAATAAAATAAATAGAATAGATATGTACAAGTAAAATAAATAGAGTGATAAATATGTACAAACATAAAGACATATATACAGGTGTTGTGGGGAAGGGAAGGAGGTAAGATGGAGGGGATGGAAAGGGGGACGAAGGGGAGAGGAAGGAAGGGGCTCAGTCTGGGAAGGCTTCCTGGAGGAGGTGAGTTCTCAGTAGGGCCTACGGGGTGGGGTCTGCTGTCCCCATGCAGCAGACAAATGGCAGCAAACCTTGTGACTCCCAGGCTCGTGCTCTATCCCTATGCAGCAGACAAATGGCAGCAAACCTTGTGACTCCCAGGCCCGTGCCCTATCAATCAATCAATCAATCATATTTATTGAGCGCTTCCTGTGTGCAGAGCACTGTACTAAGCGCTTGGAAAGTACAAGTTGGCAACATATAGAGACAGTCCCTACCCAACAGTGGGCTCACAGTCTAAAAAGGGGAAGACAGAGAACAAAACCAAAACATACTAACAAAATAAAATAAATAGAATAGATACGTACAAGTAAAATAAATAAATAGAGTAATAAATATGTACAAACGTATAGACATATATACAGGTGCTGTGGGGAAGGGAAGGAGGTAAGATGGGGGGAAGGAGAGGGGTAAGAAGGGGAGAAGAAGGAAGGGGCCCAGTATGGGAAGGCCTCCTGGAGGAGGTGAGCTCTCAGTAGGGCCTATGGGGTGGGGTCTGCTGTCCCTATGCAGCAGACAAATGGCAGTAAACCTTCTGACTCCGAGGCCCGTGCTCTATCCCTTTGCAGCAGACAAATGGCTGCAAACCTTGTGACTCCCAGGCCCATGCCTTATCCCTATGCAGCAGACAAATGGCAATCAATCAATCAATCAATCAATTGTATTTATTGAGCGCTTACTGTGTGCAGAGCACCCGTACTAAGCGCTTGGGAAGTACAAGTTGGCAACATATAGAGACACTCCCTACCCAATAGTGGGCTCACAGTCTAAACGGGGGAGACAGAAAACAAAACCAAACATACTAACAAAATAAAATAAATAGAATAGATATGTACAAGTAAAATAAATAGAGTAATAAATATGTACAAACATATAGACATATATACAGGTGCTGTGGGGAAGGGAAGGAGGTAAGATGGGGGGATGGAGAGGGTGACGAGGGGGAGAGGAAGGAAGGGGCTCAGTCTGGGAAGGCCTCCTGGAGGAGGTGAGCTCTCAGTAGGTCCTACGGGTGTGATCTACTGTCTCTATGCAGCAGATAAATGGCAGCAAACCTTCTGACTCCCAGGCCATGCTCTATCCCTATGCAGCAGACAAATGGTAGCAAACCTTGTGACTCCCAGGCCCATGACCTAACGCTATGCAGCAGACAAATGGCAGCAAACCTTCTGACTCCCAGGCCCGTGCTCTGTCAGTCAATCAATCAATCAATCGTATTAATTATTGAGTGCTTACTGTGTGCAGAGCACTGTACTAAGCGCTTGGGAAGTACAAGTTGGCAACACATAGAGACAGTCCCTACCCAACAGTGGGCTCACAGTCTAAAATGGGGGATACGGAGAACAAAACCGAAACATACTAACAAAATAAAATAAATAGAATAGATATGTACAAGTAAAATAAATGAATAAATAGAGTAATAAGTATGTACAAACGTATAGACATATATACAGATGCTGTGGGGAAGGGAAGGAGGTAAGATGGGGGGGATGGAGAGGGGGGATGACGGGGAGAGGGAGGAAGGGGCTCAGTCCGGGAAGGCCTCCTGGAGGAGGTGAGCTCTCAGTAGGGCCTAAGGGGTGGGGTCTGCTGTCCCTATGCAGCAAACAAATGGCAGCGAACCTTGTAACTCCCAGGCCCGTGCCCTATCCCTATGCAGCAGACAAATGGCAGCAAACCGTCTGACTCCCAGGCCCATGCCCTATCCCCATGCAGCAGACAAATGGCAGTAAACCTTGTGACTTCAAGGCCCGTGCTCTGTCAATCAATCAATCAATCAATCGTATTTATTGAACGCTTACTGTGTGCAGAGCACTGTACTAAGCGCTTGGGAAGTACAAGATGGCAACATATAGAGACAGTCCCTACCCAACAGTGGGCTCACAGTCTAAAAGGGGGAGACAGAGAATGAAACCAAACATACTAACAAAATAAAATAAATAGAATGGATATGTACAAGTAAAATAAATAAATAGAGTAATAAATATGTACAAACATATATACATATCTACAGGTGCTGTGGGGAAGGGAAGGAGGTAAGACGGGGGGATGGAGACGGCGACGAGGGGGAGAGGAAGGAAGGGGCTCAGCCTGGGAAGGCCTCCTGGAGGAGGTGAGCTCTCAGTAGGTCCTACGGGTGGGGTCTACTATCTCTATGCAGCAGATAAATGGCAGCAAACCTTCTGACTCCCAGGCCCATGCTCTATCCCTATGCAGCAGACAAATGACAGCAAACCTTGTGACTCCCAGACCCGTGCTCTGTCAATCAATCAATCAATCAATCGTATTAATTATTGAGCACTTACTGTGTGCAGAGCACTGTACTAAGCGCTTGGGAAGTACAAGTTGGCAACATATAGAGACAGTCCCTCCCCAACAGTGGGCTCACAGCCTAAAAAGGGGGAAACAGAGAACAAAACCAAAACATACTAACAAAATAATATAAATAGAATAGATATGTACAAGTAAAATAAATAGAGTAATAAATATGTACAAACATATAGACATATATACAGGTGCTGTGGGGAAGGGAAGGAGGTAAGATGGGGGGATGGAGAGGGGGACGAGGGGGAGAGGAAGGAAGGGGCTCAGTCTGGGAAGACCTCCTGGAGGAGGTGAGCTCTCAGTAGGGCCTACGGGGTGGCTCTATGCAGCAGACAAATGGCAGCAAACCTTCTGACTCCCAGGCCCGTGCCCTAACCCTATGCAGCAGACAAATGACAGCAAACCTTGTGTATCCCAGGCCCGTTCTCTGTCAATCAATCGTTTTTATTGAGCGCTTACTGTGTGCAGAGCACTGTACTAAGCGCGTGGGAAGTCCAGGTTGGCAACATATAGAGACAGTCCGTACCCAACAGTGGGCTCACAGTCAAACAAGGGGGAGACAGAGAACAAAACCAAAACATACTAACAAAATAAAATAGAATAGATATGTACAAGTAAAATAAATAAATAAATAGAGTAATAAATATGTACAAATGTATAGACATATATACAGGTGCTGTGGGGAAGGGAAGGAGGTAGGATGGGGGAAGGAAAAGGGGAAGAGGGGGAGAGGAAGGAAGGGGCTCAGTCTGGGAAGGCCTCCTGGAGGAGGTGAGCTCTCACTTGGGCCCACGGGGTGGGGTCTGCTGTCCCTATGCAGCAGACAAATGGCAGCAAATCTTGTGACTCCCAGGCCCGTGCCCTATCCCCATGCAGCAGACAAATGGCAGCAAACCTTCTGACTCCCAGGCCCGTGCCCTGTCCCCATGCAGCAGACAAATGGCAGCAAACCTTCTGACTCCCAGGCCCGTGCTCTTTCCCTATGCAGCAGACAAATGGCAGCAAACCTTTTGACTCCCAGGCCCATGGACTATCCCTATGCAGCAGACAAATGGCAGCAAACCTTCTGACTCCCAGGCCCGTGCCTAACACTATGCAGCAGACAAATGGCAGCAAACCTTGTGACGCCCAGGCCTATGCCCTATCCCCATGCAGCAGACAAATGGTAGCAAACATTGTGACTCCCAGGCCCGTGCTCTGTCAATCAATCAATCAATTGTATTTATTGAGCGCTTACTGTGTGCAGAGCACTGTACTAAGCGCTTGGGAAGTACAAGTTGGCAACATGTAGAAACAGTCCCTATCCAACAGTGGGCTCACAGTCTAAAAAGGGGGAGACAGAGAACAAAACCAAAACATACTAACAAAAATAAAATAAATAGAATAGATATGTAGAAGTAAAATAAATAGATAAATAAATAGAGTAATAAATATGTACAAACATATATATATCTATACAGGTGCTGTGGGGAAGGGAAGGAGGTAAGATGGGGGGATGGAGAGGGGGACGAGGGGGAGAGAAAGGAAGGGGCTCAGTCTGGGAAGGCCTCCTGGAGGAGGTGAGCTCTTAGTAGGGCCTATGGGATGGGGTCCACTGTCCCTATGCAGCAGACAAATGGCAGCAAACCTTCTGACTCCCAGGCCCGTGCTCTATCCCTATGCAGCAGACAAATGGCAGCAAACCTTCTGACTCCCAGGCCCGTGCCTTATCCCTATGCAGCAGACAAATGGCAGCAAACCTGCTGATTCCCAGGCCCGTGCCCTATCCCCATGCAGCA
The DNA here is from genome assembly GCF_015852505.1 of Tachyglossus aculeatus. NCBI lineage: Eukaryota > Metazoa > Chordata > Mammalia > Monotremata > Tachyglossidae > Tachyglossus > Tachyglossus aculeatus. Next base: position 8,959,901 of record NC_052074.1, read on the forward strand.
GACAAATGGCAATCAATCAATCAATCAATCAATCAATCGTATTTATTGAGCGCTTACTGTGTGCAGAGCACCCATACTAAGCGCTTGGGAAGTACAAGTTGGCAACATATAGAGACAGTCCCTACCCAACAGTGGGCTCACAGTCTAAAAAGGGGGAGACAGAGAACAAAACCAAAACATACTAACAAAATAAAATAAATAGAATAGGTATGTACAAGTAAAATAAATAAATAAATAGAGTAATAAATATGTACAAACGTATATACATATATTCAGGTGCTGTGGGGAAGGGAAGGAGGTAAGATGGTGGGATGGAGAGGGCGACGAGGGGGAGAGGAAGGAAGGGGCTCAGTCTGGGAAAGCCTCATGGAGGAGGTGAGCTCCCAGTAGGTCCTACTGGTGGGGTCTACTGTCTCTATGCAGCAGATAAATGGCAGCAAACCTTGTGACTCCCAGGCCCGTGCCCTGTCCCTATGCAGCAGACAAATGGCAGCAAACCTTGTGACTCCCAGGCCCGTGCCTTATCCCTATGCAGCAGACAAATGGCAGCAAACCTGTGACTCCCAGGCCCGTGCCCTATCCCTATGCAGCAGACAAATGGCAACAAACCTTCTGACTCCCAGGCCCGTGCCCTATCCCCATGCAGCAGACAAATGGCAATGAATCAATCAATCGTATTTATTGAGCGCTTACTGTGTGCAGAGCACAGTACTAAGCGCTTGGGAAGTACAAGTTGGCAACATATAGAGACAGTCCCTACCCAACAGTGGGCTCACAGTCTAAAAAGGGGGAGACAGAGAACAAAACCAAAACATACTAACAAAATAAAATAAATAGAATAGATATGTACAAGTAAAATAAATAAATAAAGTAATAAATATGTACAAACATATAGACATATATACAGGTGCTGTGGGGAAGGGAAGGAGGTAAGATGGAGGGAATGGAGAGGGGTATGAGGGGGAGAGGAAGGAAGGGGCTCAGTCTGGGAAGGCCTCCTAGAGGAGGTGAGCTCTCAGTAGGGCCTAGGGGGTGGGGTCTGCTGTTTCTATGCAGCAGACAAATGGCAGCAAACCTTGTGACTCCCAGGCTCGTGCCCTATCCCTATGCAGCAGCCAAATGGCAGCAAACCTTGTGACTCCCAGGCCCGTGCTCTGTAAATCAATCAATCAATCAATCAATCATCATCATCAATCGTATTTATTGAGCACTTACTGTGTGCAGAGCACTGTACTGAGTGCTTGGGAAGTACACACTGGCAACATATAGAGACAGTCCCTACCCAACAGGGGGCTCACAGTCTAAAAAGGGGGAGACAGAGAACAAAACCAAAACATACTTACAAAATAAAATAAATAGAATAGATATGTACAAGCAAAATAAATAAAGTAATAAATATGTACAAACATATAGACATATATACAGGTGCTGTGGGGAAGGAAAGGAGGTAAGACGGGGAGATGGAGAGGGGGACGAGGGGGAGAGGAAGGAAGGGGCTCAGTCTGGGAAGGCCTCCTGGAGGAGGTGAGCTTTCAGTAGGGCCTACGGGGTGTTGTTCTGCAGTCCCTATGCAGCAGACAAATGGTAGCAAACCTTCTCACTCCCAGGCCCGTGCTCTATCCCTATGCAGTGGACAAATGGCAGCAAACCTTGTGACTCCCAGGCCCGTGCCCTATACCTATGCAGCAGACAAATGGCAGCAAACCTTGTGACTCCCAAGCCCGTGCCCTATGCCCGTGCAACAGACAAATGGCAATTATTCAATCAATCGTATTTATTGAGCGCTTAGTGTGTGCAGAGCCCTGTACTAAGCGCTTGGGAAGTACAAGTTGGCAACATATAGAGACAGTCCCTACCCAGCAGTGGGCTCACAGTCTAAAAGGGGGAGACAGAGAACAAAACCAAACATACTAACAAAATAAAATAAATAGAATAGATATGTACAAGTTAAATAAATAAATAAATAAATAGAGTAATAAATATGTACAAACATATATACATATATACAGGTGCTGTGGGGAAGGGAAGGAGGTAAAACGGGGGGATGGAGAGGGGGACAAGGGGGAGAGGAAGGAAGGGGCTCAGTCTGGGAAGGCCTCCTGGAGGAGGTGAGCTCTCAGTAGGGCCTACGGGGTGGGGTCCGCTATTTCTATGCAGCAGACAAATGGCAGCAAACCTTGTGACTCCCAGGCTCGCGCTCTATCCCTATGCAGCAGACAAATGGCAGCAAACCTTCTGACTCCCAGGCCCGTGCCCTATCCCTGTGCAGCAGACAAATGGCAGCAAACCTTGTGACTCCCAGGCCCGTGCTTTGTCAATCAATCAATCAATCAATCAATCGTATTTATTGAGCACTTACTGTGTGCAGAGCACTGTACTAAGCGCTTGGGAAGTACAAGTTGGCAACATATAGAGACAGTCCCTACCCAACAGTGGGCTCACAGTCTGAAATGGGGGAGACAGAGAACAAAACCAAAACATACTGACAAAATAAAATAAATAGAATAGATATGTACAAGTAAAATAAATAAATAAATGAATAGAGTAATAAATATGTACAAACATATAGACATATATACAGGTGCTATGGGGAAGGGAAGGAGGTAAGATGGAGGGGATGGAAAGGGGGACGAAGGGGAGAGGAATGAAGGGGCTCAGTCTGGGAAGGCCTCCTGGAGGAGGTGGGCTCTCAGTAGGGCCTATGGGGTGAGGTCTGCTGTCCCCATGCAGCAGACAAGTGGCAGCAAACCTTGTGACTCCCATCCTGTGCCCTATCCCCATGCAGCAGACAAATGGCAGCAAACCTTGTGACTCCCAGGCCCGTGCCCTGTCCCTATGCAGCAGACAAATGGCAGCAAACCTTGTGACTCCCAGGCCCATGCCTTATCCCTATGCAGCAGACAAATGGCAGCAAACCTGTGACTCCCAGGCCCGTGCCCTATCCCTATGCAGCAGACAAATGGCAACAAACCTTCTGACTCCCAGGCCCGTGCCCTATCCCCATGCAGCAGACAAATGGCAATGAATCAATCAATCGTATTTATTGAGCGCTTACTGTGTGCAGAGCACAGTACTAAGCGCTTGGGAAGTACAAGTTGGCAACATATAGAGACAGTCCCTACCCAACAGTGGGCTCACAGTCTAAAAAGGGGGAGACAGAGAACAAAACCAAAACATACTAACAAAATAAAATAAATAGAATAGATATGTACAAGTAAAATAAATAGAGTAATAAATATGTACAAGCATATAGACATATATACAGGTGCTGTGGGGAAGGGAAGGAGGTAAGATGGAGGGAATGGAGAGGGGTATGAGGGGGAGAGGAAGGAAGGGGCTCAGTCTGGGAAGGCCTCCTAGAGGAGGTGAGCTCTCAGTAGGGCTTACGGGGTGGGGTCTGCTGTTTCTATGCAGCAGACAAATGGCAGCAAACCTTCTGACTCCCAGGCCCATGCCCTAACCCTGTGCAGCAGACAAATGGCAGCAAACCTTGTGACTCCCAGGCCCGTGCTCTGTCAATCAGTCAATCAATCGTATTTATTGAGGGCTTACTGTGTGCAGCGCACTGTACTAAGCAATTGGGAAGTACAAGTTGGCAACATATAGAAACAGTCCCTATCCAAAAGTGGGCTCACAGTCTAAAAAGGGGGAGACAGAGAACAAAACCAAAACATACTAACAAAATAAAATAGAATAGATATGTACAAGTAAAATAAATAAATAGAGTAATAAATATGTACAAACATATAGACATATGTACAGGTGATGTGGGGAAGGGAAGGAGGTAAGATGGGGGGATGGAGAGGGCGACGAGGGGCAGAGGAAGGAACGGGCTCAGTCTGGGAAGGCCTCCTGGAGGAGGTGAGCTCTCAGTAGGGCCTACGGGGTGGGGTCTGCTGTCCCTATGCAGCAGACAAATGGCAGCAGACCTTGTGACTCCCAGGCCCGTGCTCTATCCCTATGCAGCAGACAAATGGCAGCAAACCTTCTGACTCCCAGGCCCGTGCCCTATCTCCATGCAGCAGACAAATGGCAATATCAATCAATCAATCGTATTTATTGAGCACTTAGTGTGTGCAGAGCACTGTACGAAGCGCGTGAGAAGTACAAGTTGGCAACATATAGAGACAGTCCCTACCCAACAGTGGGCTCACAGTCTAAAAAGCGGGAGGCACAGAACAAAACCAAACATACTAACAAAATAAAATAAATAGAATAGATATCTAAAAGTAAAATAAATAAATAAATAGAGTAATAAATATGTACAAACATATAGACATATGTACAGGTGCTGCGGGAAAGGGAAGGAGGTAAGATGGGGGGAAGGAGTGGGGGACGAGGGGGAGAGGAAGGAAGGGACTCAGTCTGAGAAGGCCTCCTGGAGGAGGCGAGCTCTCAGTAGGGCCTACGGGGTGGGGTCTGCTGTCCCTATGCAGCAGACAAATGGCAGCAAACCTTGTGACTCCCAGGCCCGTGTTCTATCCCTATGTAGCGGACAAATGGCAGCAAACCTTGTAACTCCCAGGCCCATGCCCTAACCCTATGCAGCAGACAAATGGCAGCAAACCTTCTGACTCCCAGGCCCGTGCCCTATCCCCATGCAACAGACAAATGGCAATCAATCAATCAGTCATATTTATTGAGCGCTTACTGTGTGCAGGGCACTGTACTAAGTGCTTGGGAAGTACAAGATGGCAACATATAGAGACAGTCCCTACCCAACAGTGGGCTCACAGTCTAAAAGGGGGAGACAGAGAATAAAACCAAACATACTAACAAAATAAAATAAATAGAATGGATATGTACAAGTAAAATAAATAAATAGAGTAATAAATATGTACAAACATATATACATATATACAGGTTCTGTGGGGAAGGGAAGGAGGTAAGATTGGGGGATGGAGAGGGCGACGAGGGGGAGAGGAAGGAAGGGGCTCAGTCTGGGAAGGCCTCCTGGAGGAGGTGAGCTCTCAGTAGGTCCTACGGGTGGGGTCTACTATCTCTATGCAGCAGATAAATGGCAGCAAACCTTCTGACTCCCAGGCCCATGCTCTATCCCTATGCAGCAGACAAATGGCAGCAAACCTTGTGACTCCCAGACCCGTGCTCTGTCAATCAATCAATCAATCATATTTATTGAGCGCTTACTGTGTGCAGAGCACTGTACTAAGCGCTTGGGAAGTACAAGCTGGCAACATATAAAGACAGTCCCTACCCAACAGCGGGCTCACAGTCTAAAAAGGGGGAGACAGAGAACAAAACCAAAACATACTAACAAAATAAAATAAATGGAATAGATATGTACAAGTAAAATAAATAGAGTGATAAATATGTACAAACATAAAGACATATATACAGGTGCTGTGGGGAAGGGAAGGAGGTAAGATGGAGGGGATGGAAAGGGGGATGAAGGGGAGAGGAAGGAAGGGGCTCAGTCCGGGAAGGCCTCCTGGAGGAGGTGAGCTCTCAGTAGGGCCTACGGGGTGGGGTCTGCTGTCCCCATGCAGCAGACAAATGGCAGCAAACCTTGTGACTCCAGGCCTGTGCCCTGTCCCCATGCAGCAGACAAATGTCAGCAAACATTGTGACTCCCAGGCTCGTGCTCTATCCCTATGCAGCAGACAAATGGCAGCAAACCTTGTGACTCCCAGGCCCGTGCCCTATCAATCAATCAATCAATCATATTTATTGAGTGCTTCCTGTGTGCAGAGCACTGTACTAAGTGCTTGGGAAGTACAAGCTGGCAACATATAGAGACAGTCCCTACCCAACAGTGGGCTCACAGTCTAAAAAGGGGGAGACAGAGAACAAAACCAAAACATACTAACAAAATAAAATAAATAGAATAGATATGTACAAGTAAAATAAATAAATAAATAGAGTAATAAATATGTACAAACGTACAGACATATATACAGGTGCTGTGGGGAAGGGAAGGAGGTAAGATGGAGGGGATGGAAAGGGGGACGAAGGGGAGAGGAAGGAAGGGGCTCAGTCTGGGAAGGCCTCCTGGAGGAGGCGAGCTCTCAGTAGGGCATAAGGGGTGGGGTCTGCTGTCCCTATGCAGCAGACAAATGGCAGCAAACCTTGTGACTCCCAGGCCCGTGCTCTATCCCTATGCAGCAGACAAATGGCAGCAAACCTTGTGACTCCCAGACCCGTGCTCTGTCAATCAATCAATCAATCATATTTATTGAGCGCTTACTGTGTGCAGAGCACTGTACTAAGCGCTTGGGAAGTACAAGCTGGCAACATATGGAGACAGTCCCTACCCAACAGCGGGCTCACAGTCTAAAAAGGGGGAGACAGAACAAAACCAAAACATACTAACAAAATAAAATAAATAGAATAGATATGTACAAGTAAAATAAATAAATAGAGTGATAAATGTGTACAAACATAAAGACATATATACAGGTGCTGTGGGGAAGGGAAGGAGGTAAGATGGAGGGGATGGAAAGGGGGACGAAGGGGAGAGGAAGGAAGGGGCTCAGTCTGGGAAGGCCTCCTGGAGGAGGTGAGCTCTCAGTAGGGCCTACGGGGTGGGGTCTGCTGTCCCCATGCAGCAGACAAATGGAAGCAAACCCTGTGACTCCCAGGCCCGTGCCCTATCCCCATGCAGCAGACAAATGGCAGCAAACCTTGTGACTCCTAGGCTCGTGCTCTATCCCTATGCAGCAGACAAATGGCAGCAAACCTTGTGACTCCCAGGCCCGTGCTCTATCAATCAATCAATCAATCATATTCATTGAGCGCTTCCTGTGTGCAGAGCACTGTACTAAGCACTTGGGAAGTACAAGTTGGCAACATATAGAGACAGTCCGTACCCAACAGTGGGCTCACAGTCTAAAAATGGGGAGACAGAGAACAAAACCAAAACGTACTAACAAAATATAATAAATAGAATAGATATGTACAAGCAAAATAAATAGAGTAATAAATATGTACAAACAAATAGACATATATACAGGTGCTGTGGGGAAGGGAAGGAGGTAAGATGGGGGGATGAAGAGGGGGACGAGGGGGAGAGGAAGGAAGGGGCTTAGTCTGGGAAGGCCTCCTGGAGGAGGTGAGCTCTCAGTAGGTCCTACGGGTGGGGTCTACTGTCTCTATGCAGCAGATAAATGGCAGCAAACCTTCTGACTCCCAGGCCCGTGCTCTATCCCTATGCAGCAGACAAATGGCAGCAAACCTTGTGACTCCCAGGCCCGTGCCCTAACCCTATGCGGCAGACAAATGGCAGTAAACCTTGTGACTCCCAGGCCCGTGCTCTGTCAATCAATGAATCAATCAATCAATCGTATTTATTGAACGCTTACTCTGTGCAGAGTACTGTACTAAGTGCTTGGGAAGTACATGTTGGCAAAATATAGAGACAGTCCCTACCCAACAGTGGGCTCACAGTCTAAAAAGGGGGAGACAGAGAACAAAACCAAAACCTACTAACAAAATAAAATAAATAGAATAGATATGTACAAGTAAAATAAATAAATGGAGTAATAAATATGAACAAACATAAAGACATATATACAGGTGCTGTGGGGAAGGGAAGGAGGTAAGATGGGGGAGATGGAGAGGGGGACGAGGGGGAGAGGAAGGAAGGGGCTCAGTCTGGGAAGGCCTCCTGGAGGAGGTGAGCTCTCAGTAGGGCCTACGGGGTGGGGTCTACTGTCCCTATGCAGCAGACAAATGGCAGCAAACCTTCTGACTCCCAGGCCCGTGCTCTATCCCTATGTGGCAGACAAATGGCAGCAAACCTTGTGACTCCCAGGACCATGCTCTATCCCTATGCAGCAGACAAATGGCAGCAAACCTGTGACTCCCAGGCCCATGCCCTATCCCCATACCATACTGCTTTTCTATCGATGGTTATCGATTGATGTCTGGTATGTACTGAGCACTCGCTTGCTTTTTGGAGAGCCCCGTACAAAACACTCTGGAAGGTACACTCCAACAGAGTTGGTAGATATGACCCCTGCCCACAAGGAGTTTAGAGGAGGAGTTGGGCGTTAAAAACAGATTATTGGATTGGTTTCATCACACCCCACAGGCAAACGTTTGAAGTTAATGCCTGCCAATGACAAAGTAAGAAATCATCTTTAGGAGGTGTGAAGATGGAGCCATCTAGTCTCGGCTTGCTACCGCTTCAACAGAACCGTTTAATTTTTGCCTCATGATGGCTTCTGCTTAGTCATTCGGTCTTATGAAGAAAAATTGGATCTCGCCCTTGCAGTATTGGGCAACATCCAGCTCCTCAATGTTACTCGCTTTTGGCCCGCTACACATCCGCCATACACCCCCTGGCCTGGTTTGTCCCCCCTCCCCACATCTGCCGAGCTTGCTCTCTTCCTCCCTTCAAGGTCCTACTGAGAGCTCACCTCCTCCTTCCTCTCCCCCTCCTCCCCCCTCCATCCCTCCCGCCTTACCTCCTTCCCTTCCCCACAGCACCTGTATACATGTATATATGTTTGTACGTATTTATTACTCTATTTATTTTACGTGTACATATCTATTCTATTTATTTTATTTTGTTAATATGTTTTGTTTTGTTCTCTGTCACCCTCTACTAGACTGTGAGCCCACTGTTGGGTAGGGACCGTCTCTATGTGTTGCCAAATTGTACTTCCCAAATGCTTAGTCCAGTGCTCTGCACACAGTAAGCGCTCAATAAATACGATTGATTGATTGATTGATTGATTAAGCACTTACTATGTGCAAAGCACTGTTCTAAGCGCTGGGGAGGTTGCAATAATAATAATAATAATAATTGGCATTTGTTAAGCGCTTACTATGTACAAAGCACTGTTCTAAGCGCTGGGGGGATCCAAGGTGATCAGATTGTCCCACGTGGGGCTCACAGTCTTAATCCCCATTTTACAGATGAGGTAACTGAGGCCCAGAGAAGTTAAGTGACTTGCCCAAGATCACACAGCAGGCATGTGGTGGAGTCGGGATTTGAACCTATGACCTCTGACTCCAAAGCCCGTACTCTTTTCACTGAGGCACGCTGCTTCTCAAGGTGATCAGGTTGTCCCACGGGGGGCTCACAATCTTAATCCCCATTTTACAGATGAGGTAACTGAGGCACAGAGAAGTTAAGTGACTTGCCCAAAGTCACACAGCTGACAATTGGCAGAGCTGGGGTTTGAACCCACGACCTCTGACTCCAAAGCCCGTGCCCTTTCCATTGAGCCACTCTGCTTCTCTGTGAGCCCCTTCTAGACTGCGAGCCCACTGTTGGGTAGGGACCGTCTCTACATGTTGCCAACTTGTTCTTCCCAAGCGCTTAGTCCAGTGCTCCGCACACAGTCAGCGCTCAATAAATATGATTGAATGAATGAATGAATGACCGTCAATAGATGTTGCCAACTTGTTCTTCCCAAGCGCCTAGTACAGTGCTCTGCACACAGTAAGTGCTCAATAAATATGATTGAATGAATGAATGAGTGACAGTCTCTAGGTGTTGCCAACTTGTTCTTCCCAAGCGCTTAGTACAGTGTTCTGCAGTCAGCGCTCAATAAATACGATTGAATGAATGAATGACCGTCTCTAGATGTTGCCAACTTGTTCTTCCTAAGCGCTTAGTCCAGTGCTCCGCACACAGTAAGCGCTCAATAAATACGATTGAATGAATGAATGAATGACCGTCTCTACATGTTGCCAACTTGTTCTTCCCAAGCGCTTAGTCCAGTGCTCTGCACAGTCAGCGCTCAATAAATACGATTGAATGAATGAATGAATGACCATCTCTAGATGTTGCCAACTTGTTCTTCCCAAGTGCTTAGTACAGTGCTCTGCACACAGTCAGCGCTCAATAAATATGATTGAACGAATGAATATATACGTATATACAGGTGCTGTGGGGAGGGGAAGGAGGTAAGGTGGGGGGATGGGGATGGGGAGGCGGGGGCTCAGTCTGGGAAGGCCTCCTGGAGGAGGTGAGCTCTCAGTAGGGCTTTGAAGGGAGCTTTATAATAATAATAATAATGGCATTTGTTAAGCGCTTACTATGTGCAAAGCACTGTTCTAAGCACTGGGGAGGATACAAGTTGATCAAGTTGTCCCACTTGGGGCTCACAGTCTTAATCCCCATTTTACGGATGAGGTAACTGAGGCCCAGAGAAGTGAAGTGACTTGCCCAAAGTCACACAGCTGACACTTGGCGGAGAGGGATTTGAACCCATGACCTCTGACTCCAAAGCCCGGGCTCTTTCCAATGAGCCACACTGCTTCTCTAAATTACTATTATTATTATTATTAGGGAGGACAGCCGCCGGGCGGCGGGAGGGCTCGGCGGTCTGCCTGTCGGGTCTGGCGGAGTAATAAATATTGCTCTATTTATTTTACTTGTACATATTTATTTTATTTTGTTAATATGTTTTGTTGTTTGTCTCCCCATTCTAGACTGTGAGCCCGCCGTTGGTTAGGGACCGTCTCTATATGTTGCCAACTTGGACTTCCCAAGCGATTAGTACGGTGCTCTGCACATAGTAAGCGCTCAATAAATACGATTGAATGAATGAATCGGGGAGGCTCGGGACAGTATATTTATTCTATTTATTTTATTTTGTTAATATGTTTTCTTCCCTGTCTTCCCCTTCTAGACTGTGAGCCCGCTGTTGGGTAGGGACCGTCTCTAGATGTTGCCAACTTGGACTTCCCAAGCGCTTAGTACAGTGCTCCGCACATAGTAAGCGCTCAATAAATACGATTGGTTGATTGACTGATTGCTCCGCACACAGTAAGCGCTCAATAAATACGATTGAATGAATGAGTTGGGGAGGCTCGGGGCGGTATATTTATTTTATTTTGTTACTATGTTTTGTTGTCTGTCTCCCACTTCTAGACTGTGAGCCCACTGTTGGGTAGGGACCATATCTAGATGTTGCCAACTGGTACTTCCCAAGCGCTTAGTACAGTGCTCTGCACACAGTAAGCGCTCAATAAATACGATTGAATGAAAGAATCGGGGAGGGTCGGGGCGCTATATTTATTCTATTTATTTTATTTTGTTAGTATGTTTGGTTTTGTTCTCTGTCTTCCCCTTCTAGACTGTGAGCCCGCTGTTGGGTAGGGACCGTCTCTATATGTTGCCAACTTGTACTTCCCAAGCGCTTAGTCCAGTGCTCCGCACACAGTAAGCGCTCAATAAATACGATTGATGATTGATGATGATGAGCCCAATGTTGTTTAGGGACCGTCTCTATATGTTGCCAACTTGTACTTCCCAAGCGCTTAGTACAGTGCTCTGCACACAGTAAGCGCTCAATAAGTACGATTGCATGAATGAATCGGGGAGGCTCGGGGCAGTATATTTATTCTATTTATTTTATTTTGTTAATATGTTTTCTTCTCTGTCTCCCCCTTCTAGACTGTGAGCCTGCTGTTGGGTAGGGACTGTCTCTATATGTTGCCAACTTGGACTTCCCAAGCGCTTAGTCCAGTGCTCTGCACACTGTAAGCGCTCAATAAACACGACTGAATGAATGAATCGGGGAGGCTCGGGGCGGTATATTTATTCTATTCATTTCATTTTGTTAATATGTTTTGTTCTCTGTCTCCCCCTTCTAGACTGTGAGCCCACTGTGGGTAGGGACTGTCTCTATATATTGCCAACTTGTACTTCCCAAACGCTTCGTCCAGTGCTCTGCACACAGTAAGCGCTCAATAAACACGATCGCTTGATTGACTGATTGCTCCGCACACAGTAAGCGCTCAATAAATACGATTGATTGAATGAATGAATGAATGACTCGGGGAGGCTCGGGGCGGTATATTTATTCTATTTATTTCATTTTGTTAATATGTTTTGTTCTCTGTCTCCCCCTTCTAGACTGTGGGCCCGCTGTTGGGTAGGGACCGTCTCTAGATGTTGCCAACTTGGACTTCCCAAGCGCTTAGTACAGTGCTCCGCACACAGTAAGCGCTCAATAAATACGATTGAATGAATGAATGAATGAAGGATCGGCGGAGGGCGGTGCGCGGCGGTCGGAGCGGCCCGAAGCGGATCGGGGAGGTTCGGAACGGCTCGCAGAGGTTCGGAGAGGCCCGAAGAGGTTCGGGAAGACTCGGAGCGGCCCGAAGCGGATCGGGGAGGTTCGGACCGGAAGGAGGCGCGGCGGTCGGAGCGGCCCGAAGCGGATCGGGGAGGCTCGGAGAGGTTCGGGAAGGCTCGGAGCGGCCCGAAGCGGCTCGGGGAGGTTCGGGAAGGCTCGGACCGGAAGGAGCCGCGGAGGGCGGCGCGCGACGGGGGTCCGTTTCCGGCGGGTGGGCGCGCGCCGCGGCGGTCCGTTTCCGGCGGGCGGCTGAGGGAGGAGCCATGGCGGCCCCGCAGCCGCCGCCCCCGAAGCCCTGGGAGAACCGGAGGAGCCCGGGGGCCCCGCCGCCGGGACAGGGCCCCGGGACCGCCTACCAGTAAGGGACGCCCCCGACCCTCACCCGCATCCGCACCGTCTTGGCCCTCCCTGCGAAACGCTTACTATGTGCCAAGCACTGTTCGAAGCGCTGGGGGGGGGGGGGGGAATCCAAGGGGATCAGGTGGGCCCACAGTCTTCATCCCCATTCGACAGATGAGGGAACTGAGGCCCAGAAAATAATCATAATAATGATAATGCCATTTATTAAGCGCTTACTATGTGCCAAGCACTGTTCTAAGCGCTGTTGGGGGGATCCAAGGGGATCAGGGTGGTCCCACGCAGGGCCCACAGTCTTCATCCCCATTCGACAGCTGAGGGAACTGAGGCACAGAAAATAATAATAATAATGATAATGGCATTTATTAAGCGCTTACTATGTGCCAAGCACTGTTCTAAGCGCTGGGGGTGGGGTGGGGGGGGATCCAAGGGGATCAGGTGGTCCCACGCGGGGCCCACAGCCTTCATCCCCATTCGACAGCTGAGGGAACTGAGGGCCAGAAAATAATAATAATAATAATAGTGATGGCATTTGCTTATAATAACAATAATGATAATGGCATTTATTAAGCGCTTACTATGCGCCAAGCACTGTTTTAAGCTCTAGGGGGGATACAAGGTGATCAGGTGGTCCCACGCGGGGCCCACAGTCTTCATCCCCAATCGATAGCTGAGGGAACTGAGGGCCAGAAAATAATAATAATAATAGTGATGGCATTTGCTTATAATAACAATAATGATAATGGCATTTATTAAGCGCTTACTATGCGCCAAGCACTGTTTTAAGCTCTAGGGGGGGGGTACAAGGTGATCAGGTGGTCCCACGCGGGGCCCACAGTCTTCATCCCCATTTGACAGCTGAGGGAACTGAAGCCCGGGAAATAACAATAATAATAATAATAGTAATAATGGTATTTGCTAATAATAACAATAAATGATAATGGCATTTATTAAGTGCTTACTATGTGCCAAACACTGTTCTAAGCGCTGTTGGGGGGATCCAAGGGGATCAGGTGGTCCCACGCGGGGCCCACAGTCTTCATCCCCATTTGACGGCTGAGGGAACTGAGGCACAGAAAATAATCATAATAATGATAATGGCATTTATTAAGCGCTTACTATGTGCCAAGCACTGTTCTAAGCGCTGTTGGGGGGATCCAAGGGGATCAGGTGGGCCCACACGGGGCCCACAGTCTTCATCCCCATTTGACAGCTGAGGGAACTGAGGGGCAGAAAATAATCATAATAATGATAATGGCATTTATTAAGCGCTTACTATGTGCCAAGCACTGTTCTAAGCGCTGTTGGGGGGATCCAAGGGGATCAGGTGGTCCCACATGGGGCTCACAGTCTTCATCCCCATTTGACAGCTGAGGGAACTGAGGGCCAGAAAATAATAATAGTAATGATGATGGCATTTATTAAGCGCTTACTATGTGCCAAGCACTGTTCTAAGCACTGGGGGGGATACAAGGGGATCGGGTGGGCCCACGCGGGGCTCACGGTCTTCATCCCCATTTGACAGCTGAGGGAACTGAGGGCCAGAAAATAATAGTAGTAATGATGATGGCATTTGCTAATAATAACAATAATGATAATGGTATTTATTAAGCACTTACTATGTGCCAGGCACTGTTCTAAGCGCTGGTGGGGGGATACAAGGTGATCAGGTGGTCCCACGCGGGGCCCACAGTCTTCATCCCCATTCGACAGCTGAGGGAACTGAGGCACAGAAAATAATCATAATAATGATGGTATTTGTTAATAATAACAATAATAATAATGGCATTTATTAAGTAATTACTATGTGCCAAGCACTGTTCTAAGCCCTAGGGGGGGATCCAAGGGGATCAGGTGGTCCCACGCGGGGCCCACAGTCTTCATCCCCATTTGACGGCTGAGGGAACTGAGGCACAGAAAATAATCATAATAATGATAATGGCATTTATTAAGCGCTTACTATATGCCAAGCACTGTTCTAGGTGCTGTTGGGGGGATCCAAGGGGATCAGGTGGGCCCACGCGGGGCCCACAGTCTTCATCCCCATTTGACAGCTGAGGGAACTGAGGCCCAGAAAATAATAATAATAATGATAATGGAATTTATTAAGCGCTTACTATGTGCCAAGCACTGTTCTAAGCGCTGTTGGGGGGATCCAAGGGGATCAGGTGGGCCCACGCGGGGCCCACAGTCTTCATCCCCATTCGACGGCTGAGGGAACTGAGGGCCAGAAAATAATCATGATAATGATGGTATTTGTTAATAATAACAATAATGATAATGGTATTTATTAAGCAATTACTATGTGCCAAGCACTGTTCGAAGCGCTGTTGGGGGGATCCAAGGGGATCAGGTGGGCCCACACGGGGCCCACAGTCTTCATCCCCATTTGACAGCTGAGGGAACTGAGGGCCAGAACATAATCATAATAATGATAATGGCATTTATTAAGCACTTACTATGTGCCAAGCACTGTTCTAAGCGCTTGGGGGGGATACAAGGGGATCAGGTGGTCCCACATGGGGCTCACAGTCTTCATCCCCATTTGACAGCTGAGGGAACTGAGGGGCAGAAAATAATCATAATAATGATAATGGCATTTATTAAGCGCTTACTATGTGCCAAGCACTGTTCTAAGCGCTGTTGGGGGGATCCAAGGGGATCAGGTGGGCCCACACGGGGCCCACAGTCTTCATCCCCATTTGACAGCTGAGGGAACTGAGGGCCAGAACATAATCATAATAATGATAATGGCATTTATTAAGCGCTTACTATGTGCCAAGCACTGTTCTAAGCGCTGTTGGGGGGATCCAAGGAGATCAGGTGGGCCCACAGTCTTCATCCCCATTCGACGGCTGAGGGAACTGAGGCGCAGAAAATAATCATAATAATGATAATGGCATTTATTAAGCGCTTACTATGTGCCAAGCACTGTTCTAAGCGCTGTTGGGGGGATCCAAGGGGATCAGGTGGGCCCACACGGGGCCCACAGTCTTCATCCCCATTTGACAGCTGAGGGAACTGAGGGCCAGAACATAATCATAATAATGATAATGGCATTTATTAAGCGCTTACTATGTGCCAAGCACTGTTCTAAGCGCTGTTGGGGGGATCCAAGGAGATCAGGTGGGCCCACAGTCTTCATCCCCATTCGACGGCTGAGGGAACTGAGGGGCAGAAAATAATCATAATAATGATAATGGCATTTATTTAGCGCTTACTATGTGCCAAGCACTGGTCTAAGCGCTGTTGGGGGGACCCAAGGGGATCAGGGTGGTCCCACGCAGAGCCCACAGTCTTCATCCCCATTTGACAGCTGAGGGAACTGAGGCACAGAAAATAATCATAATAATGATAATGGCATTTATTAAGTGATTACTATGTGCCAAGCACTGTTCCAAGCACTGTTGGGGGGAATCCAAGGGGATCAGGTGGGCCCACGCAGGGCTCACAGTCTTCATCCCCATTTGACAGCTGAGGGAACTGAGGCACAGAAAATAATAATAATAATGATAATGGCATTTATTAAGCGCTTACTATGTGCCAAGCACTGTTCTAAGCGCTGTTGGGGGGATCCAAGGGGATCAGGTGGGCCCACGCGGGGCCCACAGTCTTCATCCCCATTCGACGGCTGAGGGAACTGGGGGCCAGAAAATAATCATGATAATGATGGTATTTGTTAATAATAACAATAATGATAATGGTATTTATTAAGCAATTACTATGTGCCAAGCACTGTTCGAAGCGCTGTTGGGGGGATCCAAGGGGATCAGGTGGTCCCACGCGGGGCCCACAGTCTTCATCCCCATTTGACGGCTGAGGGAACTGAGGCACAGAAAATAATCATAATAATGATAATGGCATTTATTAAGCGCTTACTATATGCCAAGCACTGTTCTAGGTGCTGTTGGGGGGATCCAAGGGGATCAGGTGGGCCCACGCGGGGCCCACAGTCTTCATCCCCATTTGACAGCTGAGGGAACTGAGACACAGAAAGTAATCATAATAATGATAATGGCATTTATTAAGCGCTTACTATGTGCCAAGCACTGTTCTAAGCGCTGTTGGGGGGAATCCAAGGGGATCAGGTTGTCCCACACAGGGCTCCCAGTCTTCATCCCCATTTGACAGCTGAGGGAACTGAGGGCCAGAAAATAATCATAGTAATGATGGCATTTGATAATAATAACAATAATGATAATGGCATTTATTAAGCACTTACTATGTGCCAGGCACTGTTCTAAGCGCTGGTGGGGGGATACAAGGTGATCAGGTGGTCCCACGCGGGGCCCACAGTCTTCATCCCCATTCGACAGCTAAGGGAACTGAGGCACAGAAAATAATCATAATAATGATGGTATTTGTTAATAATAACAATAATAATAATGGCATTTATTAAGTAATTACTATGTGCCAAGCACTGTTCTAAGCCCTAGGGGGGGATCCAAGGGGATCAGGTGGTCCCACGCGGGGCCCACAGTCTTCATCCCCATTTGACGGCTGAGGGAACTGAGGCACAGAAAATAATCATAATAATGATAATGGCATTTATTAAGCGCTTACTATATGCCAAGCACTGTTCTAGGTGCTGTTGGGGGGATCCAAGGGGATCAGGTGGGCCCACGCGGGGCCCACAGTCTTCATCCCCATTTGACAGCTGAGGGAACTGAGACACAGAAAGTAATCATAATAATGATAATGGCATTTATTAAGTGCTTACTATGTGCCAAGCACTGTTCTAAGCGCTGTTGGGGGGATCCAAGGGGATCAGGTGGTCCCACACGGGCTCACAATCTTCATCCCCATTTGACAGCTGAGGGAACTGAGGGGCAGAAAATAATCATAATAATGATAATGGCATTTATCAAGCGCTTACTATGTGCCAAGCACTGTTCTAAGCGCTGGGGGGCGGGGGGGATCCAAGGGGATCAGGTGGTCCCACGAGGGGCCCATAGTCTTCATCCCCATTCGACAGCTGAGGGAACTGAGGGGCAGAAAATAATCATAATAATGATAATGGCATTTGCTAATAATAACAGTAATGATAATGGCATTAATTAAGCGCTTACTATGTGCCAAGCACTGTTCTAATTGCTAGGGGTGGGGGGGATACAAGGTGATCAGGTGGTACCACGCGGGGCCCACAGTCTTCATCCCCATTTGACAGCCGAGGGAACTGAGGCCCAGAAAATAATAATAATAATGATAATGGCATTTATTAAGTGCTTACTATGTGCCAAGCACTGTTCTAAGCTCTCGGAGGGATACAAGGGGATCAGGTGGTCCCACACGGGGCCCACAGCCTTCATCCCCATTTGACAGCTCAGGGAACTGAGGGCCAGAAAATAATAATAATAATGATGGCATTTGCTAATACTAACAATAATGATAATGGCGTTTATTAAGCAATTACTATGTGCCAAGCAGTGTTCTAAGTGCTGCGGGGGGATACAAGGTGATCAGGTGGTCCCACGCGGGCTCACAGTCTTCATCCCCATTTGACAGCTGAGGGAACTGAGGGCCAGAAAATAATAATAATAATAATGATGGCATTTGCTAATAATAACAATAATGATAATGGCATTTACTAAGCGCTTATTATGTGCCAAGCACTGTTGTAAGCACTGGAGGGGGATACAAGGTGATCAGGTGGTCCCACGCGGGGCTCACAGTCTTCATCCCCATTTGGCAGCTGAAGGAGTTGAGGGCCAGAAAATAATAATAATAATAATGATGGCATTTGCTAATAATAACAATAATAATGATGGCATTTATTAAGTGTTTACTATGTGCCAAGCACTGTTCTAAGCGCCCGGGGGAATACAAGGGGATCAGGTGGTCCCACGTGGGGCTCACAGTCTTCATCCCCATTTGACAGCTGAGGGAACTGAGGCCCAGAAAATAATAATAATAATGATGGCATTTGCTAATAATAACAGTAATGATAATGGCATTTATTAAGCACTTACTATGTGCCAAGCACTGTTCTAAGCGCTGAGGGGGGGAATACAAGGTGATCAGGTGGTCCCACGCGGGGCTCATAGTCTTCATCCCCATTTTACAGCTGAGGGAACTGAGGCCCAGAAGATAATAATAATGATGGTGTTCGTTAAGCACTTACTGTGTGCCAAACACCGTTCTAAGCACCGGGGCGAATGCAAGATGATCAGGTTGTCCCCCAGGGGGCCCACAGTCTTCATCCCCATTTGACAGCTGAGGGAACTGAGGCCCAGAAAATAGTAATAATAATGATTGTGTTTGATAATCGCCTACTATGTGCCAAGCACTGTTCTAAGCGCTGGGGGGGATACAAGGTGAGCAGGTTGTCCCACGGGGGGCCCACAGTCTTCATCCCCATTTGACAGCTGGGGGAACTGAGGCCCAGAGAATAATAATAATAATGATGGCATTTGTTAAGCGCTTACTATGTGCAAAGCACTGTTCTAAGCGCTAGGATAATAATAATGGCATTTGTTAAGCGCTTCATATGTGCCAAGCACTGTTCTAAGCACTGGGAAACATACAAGGTCATCAGGTTGTCCCACATAATAATGATGGTGTTTGTTGAGCGCTTACTATGTGCCAAACACTGTTCTAAGCGCTGGGGGGATACAAGGTGATTAGGTTGTCTCATGTGGGGCTCACAGTCTCCATCGCCCTTTTCCAGATGAGGGAACTGAGGCCCAGAGAAGTTGTGACTTGCCCAAAGTCACCCAGCTGACAAGTGGCGGAGCCGGGATTAGAACCCACGACCCCTGACTCCCAAGCCCGCGCTCATATTAATGATGCTATTTGTTAAGGGAGCACTGTGTGCCAAGCACTGTTCTAAGTCCTGGGGGTAGATACAAGGTAATCGGGTTGGACACAGTCCCCGTCCCATGTGGGGCTCACAGTCTCCATCCCCATTTTCCAGATGAGGTCTCTGAGGCCCAGAGAAGTGAAGCGACTTGCCCAAGGTCACCCAGCAGACAAGTGGCAGAGGTGGGATTAGAACCCAGGGCCATCTGACTTCCAGCCTGTGCTCTATCCACTAGGCCATGCTGCTTCTGGGCAGGGGTGCCTCTCTGACACGCCCCTTCCCCTCCCCCTGTTGCTGTTGGTGAGGGGGCTGAGGTCGGCAGCATAGACCCTCAACTCCTTGTGGGCAGGAATATGTCTGTTTATTGTTATAGCGTACTCTCCCAAGCTTTTAGTGCAGTGCTGTGCACACAGTAAGTGCTCAATAAATACAATTGAATGAATGAATGAGCCATGCTTGTCCGCCCACTCACGACCCACCCTGCTAGTGGAAAGGGAATGAGTTTGGAAGTCAGACGACCTGGGTTCTAATCCCACCTCTGCCACTTGCCTGCTGTGTGACCTTGGGCAAGCCGCTTAATAATAATAATAATAATAATGATGGCATTTGTTAAGCGCTTACTATGTGCACAGCACTGTTCTAAGCGCTGGGGGGGATACAATTTGATCAAGTTGTCCCATGTGGGGCTCACCGTCTTAATCCCCATTTTTACAGATGAGGTAACTGAGGCTCAGAGAAGTGAAGTGACTTGCCCAAGGTCACACAGCAGACTTGTGATGGAGCCGGGATTCGAACCCATGACCTCCGACTCCAAAGCCCGTGCTCTTTCCACTGAGCCACGCTGCTTCTCTGATTAACTGATTAACTTCTCTGTGCCTCAGTTCACTCATCGGTAAAATGGAGATTAAAACTGTGAGCCCCCCCATGGGATAACCTGATTACCTTGTATCTACCCCAGTGCTTAGAACAGGGCTCGGCACGTAGCGCTTAACAAATACCGTAATTATTAGCATTATTATTATTTACCCACCACCTACGAGAAGGGCCCACCCCCCAGCTCGCCCCTGTAGTCTGTCAGCTCACTGTGGGCAGGGAATTTGTCTACCAACTCTGTTCTGTTGTGCTGTCCCAAACACTTAGAACCGTGCTGTGCACACAGTAAGCACTCAATAAATACGATTGATTGATTGACCTTGGGCAACCCGCCACCCAGCCCTTCAGCCTCCCCGGCTGTCAGTTGGGTTCCCTGGCGCCTGTCCGCCCAGCGAGGAGGGAAGTCAGCCCTGCGGGGAAACTGCTCAGTGATGACAGGTTTAGTAAATAAACTTGAGAGGTACACAGTAAATACCAAATAGCCCTTCCCAGGGAGCCAAGAGGTGGACTGCAAAGAGCATGGCTTACTGGAAAGAGCACGAGCCTGAGAGTTAGAGGACCTGGGTTCTAATCCCGACTCCGCCACTTACCTGCAGTGTGACCTTGGGCAAGTCACTTAATTTCTCTGTGCCTCGGTTCCCTCATCTGTAAAATGGGGATTCAGTTTCTGCGGCCCCTCCTACTTAGAATGTGAGTCCCGTGTGGGATCTGATTGTCTTATTCTACCCCAGCGCTTAGTACAGTGTTTGGCACCACAATTACCACAATTATTATTAGCATATTTTAAGACCAGTATTTCAACAGCCTGTTTGCGGTCGACTGCTGCAACTCCCCAATTCTGGGCTGGTTCCACCTGCTTTGTTGTGAAACCTGTCGAACTTTCGTACTCTGTATAGGATCGATGTTGAAGGTTCTTGAAAACAAACTTGTTTTCTAGTTTGCCATAGCCTAATATGCCCTAAAAATAAAAGACAAACTTCGTGAGTTGTCCTGTGACTTATGTGTTTATTTCCAACTTCCCACTCCTCTGTTTTTATGAATGTGCTTGAAAGGGATAGTTAGTGTGGTATTCGCTTAAACCAGTTTCCTCATCAATGGTATCCATTAGTTAACCAAAGCCCATTCTTAGGCTGTATGTCCTGCAGACCTCAGTCAATTTATTGAGCATGTATTGTTTGTGAAGCCCTTTAATAAGCGCTTGGGAAAGTACAGTACAACAGAGTTGGTAAACATGGTCCCTGCCCATAAGGAGCTTATAGTCTAGAGGGATAAACAGACATTAAAATAAATTACAGATATGTACACAGGTGCTGTGGGGCTGAGGGTAGGGTGAATAGTCAGTGCTTAAAGGGTACTATTTATTCCCCCTGGAGACATTCAGTAAATATTAATGAAAAGTACCTAACGAATCAAAAGGAAAGACAGATGTTATGAACTATATCTCAACTCTGGAATTAACAGAGTATCTTAAATATGGCATCTATACAGTACTCAATAGCATAGGCAGGGTGTAATAATAATTATAATAAGCAGCATGAGAAGCAGCAGTGAGCAGCGGAGAAGCAGCGTGGCTCAGTGGAAAGAGCCCGGGCTTTGGAGTCAGAGGTCATGGGTTCAAATTCCGGCTCCGCCGATTGTCAGCTGTGTGACTTTGGGCAAGTTGCTTAACTTCTCTGTGCCTCAGTTACCTCATCTGTAAAATGGGGATGAAGACTGTGAGCCCCCCGTGGGACAACCTGATCGCCTTGTAACCTCCCCAGCGCTTAGAACAGTGCTTTGCACATAGTAAGCACTTAATAAATGCCATCATTATTATTATTATTAATGATACTTGTTAAGTGCTACCAAGTGCCAAACACTGGGGGAGGTACAAGTTAATCAGGTTGGACACAGTCCCTGTCCCACATGAGGCTCACAATCTTCATCCCCATTTTACTGATGAGGTAACTGAGGCCCAAAGAAGGCCTTATTTTTCTAATTAAAAGATTTCGTATTCATCCTTGGTGTGATTTGTGAGTTGATTGATCTTTTGAAATCCAGACAGCACTGAACGTTATTTTTTTCTTTTTAGGTCCCCTGATTTGGGACCTAATTTGCTGACAAGACCCGGACAGCCAACGCTTACCCGCATCCCCCCACCTATTCTGCCAAGACCATCTCAGCAACCAGGAACTAGCAGCCTGAACACTTTTCGACCCGCGTACAGTTCCTTTTCTTCAGGCTACAGCTCCTACGGAAACTCATTTTATGGGACTTACAGCCCCTACAGTTACGGATATGGCGGGTTGGGCTACAACCGATTCCGAACAGATGATCTTCCTCCCAGCAGATTCGTTCAACAAGCCGAAGAGAGCAGCAGAGGAGCGTTTCAGTCCATTGAAAGTATCGTCCACGCGTTCGCTTCGGTCAGCATGATGATGGATGCTACCTTCTCAGCGGTGTATAACAGCTTCAGGGCTGTCTTGGATGTAGCCAATCATTTTTCCCGATTGAAAATACACTTCACAAAGGTGTTTTCAGCTTTTGCACTAGTCAGGACTCTAAGATATCTCTACAGACGGTTGCAGCGGCTCCTGGGTTTGCAGAGGGGCTCTGAAAATGAGGACTTATGGGCTCAGAGTGAAGGAACCGTGGCATGCATTAGCCCTGAAGACAGAGCGGCCAACTCGGCAAAATCTTGGCCAATATTCCTGTTCTTGGCTGTTATCCTCGGAGGTCCTTATCTCATCTGGAAGCTGCTGTCCTCACAAAGCGATGAAGTTACAGGTAAAGGGCAGCACGCGCGAAGAGTATGAATAGACACTTTCACAAATGTATCAGGACATTTTAGGTCACTGTGTTTTCGTGTTAACACAAACGAGAACACAGTGATCAGAGTAAGCGCTGCACTGGGCGCTTGGGAGAGTACAGTGATTTGAGAAACATGATCTCTACCCTCAAGGAGTATACAGCCCAATTCCTTGTCTAGTGACATGTTGGATCAAAGTTACATTTTGGGAAGCAGAGGACCTGAGCTCTAATCCCAGCTCCATCACTTGCTGTGTGACCTTGGGCAAGTCACTTAACTTCTCTGGGCCTCAATTTCCTCAACTGTAAAATGGGGATTCATTACCTGTTCTCCCTTCCACTTAGACTGTGAGCCTCATGTGGTACAGGATCTATGCCCCCGACCTGATTAAAGTGTATCTACCCTAGCACTGTGCTTGGCACATAGCGCATAACAATACCATTAAAAAAAACTTGATTAGAAAAGAAGGAACTGAAAAAGCAGGAGGCCTGTCAATAATTAATCTGTGGTCACCAAATTGATTTTTTTTTCAGCATTTTAGTTCCTAGAAAACATGTACAATATTTTAACTGCATGTCTTCCTCTGCCTCGTTACAATAAATTGGAGGCGAGTGTTTTTAATGAAGACAGACATAAATATCAATATGGTCAAAAGGATTATTTTTTATCCTGATGGTTTTATTCTCTCCTTTTGGCACCCAGGTACCTCCAACTGGGCAAGCGGTGAAGACGATCACGTAGTTGCCAGAGCAGAGTATGATTTTGCTGCTGTATCTGAGGAAGAAATTTCTTTTCATGCAGGTGATATGTTGAATTTAGCCCCCAAAGGTAAATATGTCTGGAGGGTTTTTTAATTCTTGTATTTTCATTGAAATGTTATTTCTTCTTGTGAATGATATCCAGTCTCTTGGCTTCTGAAAACCCCTGGGCTTTTCTTGAGGTGGTGGGGGTTTTTTTGTTTGGAGTTTTTCTGTAATTCATTGTAGAAATGGAGTACTTCTTCTCTTGGACTACATGGATTAGTATGCCAATGATTGAGAAAGATTTAGCTGGTTTTAACTTGTTAGGTTTTTGACAGCTCAGTCTCTCTGTCTTTCAAGCACAGATGCCTGTACTCAAATCCTGCCTCCAACTTTGAGGAATTATTTAATAAATATTCATGGATTTTTTTCTTTAATTTAAAGATGCTAGTTAGTAAACTAATTGCCTGCATTTAAACTTCATATTTTATTTCTGTTTCCAAAAAGCTAGCTAGTATGGAGGTGCTTGAAATTCAGTTGTTTTAAGTCAATTACAAGATAAGCTAGGTCTGTACAATTCTTTGGTTATATTTTTAGGTTGTTCAGGACTTAATTATCCAATTTCATTGGTTCAGTCGTATTTATAGAGCGCTTACTGTGTGCAGAGCACTGTACTAAGCACTTGGAAAGTGCAATTCAGCAATAGAGTCAGTCCCTGCCCACACCAGGCTTACAATTTGTTCCTTTTTTTTCTTTCTCTTCATCATCTGCTTTTTCATTTTTATTTGTTAGCACCTAGAATTAGGCTAGTAGTATTTATTGAGTCCCCACTTGGTGCAGTGTATTAAAGCGCTTGGGAAGTTCTGAATAAAGGAGTAACACATTCCCTCTCCACAAACGACTTGCACTCTATTTGGAGAGAGAAACATAAAAAATATTTACTGGAGTAATCAAAATAAACAACTCATTGAACAACTGAATAAGCGTATGTACAAGAGTGCTGAGGATGAGTATAATCAATCAATGGAATTTATTGAGCGCTAACAGTGTACAGAGTACTGTACGAAGAGTTACAGAGAGTACTAAATCGGAGCTGGTAGACACCTTCTCTGCCCATAAGGAGCTTACAATCTATAGGGGTGATGGACATTAAGTTAAATTATGAATATGTACGGTGTATCGGATAGAGCACAGGCCTGGGAGTTAGAAGGTCATGGGTTCTAATCCAGACTCCACCACTAGTCAGCTGTGTGACCTTGGGCATGTCACTTTACTTCTCTGGCACTCAGTTACCTCATCTGTAAAAAATGGGGATTAAGACTGTGAACCCAGTGTGGGACAGGGACTGTGTCCAACCTGGTTAACTTGTATCTACTCCCCATGGTTAGAACAGTGCTCGGCACATAGCGCTTAACAAGTACCATAATTGTTAGTATTAAGTGATGTGGGGCTGAGGATGGGGTGAATATCAAGGGCTTCAAGAGGTGCAATACCTTTCAAATTTTTACCTACTCTGTCTCAAGTAACTGCTACCCAATTCCCCCTCTATTGGGGTTTCTAGAAAGAGGAAACTCAAATCAGTTGATTTTTGTAAAGAGGCTCTGGTGCAGATGGCAGGGGCGTGGGGGGCAACTTTCCAGAGTACTAGGAGAAAATCTGTAGGCAGAGGAAATTGAAATCATTATGAATAATCAATTACGATTGGACTGATAGAGCCATTTTTGGTGCAGCATTCCTCTATAGCTTGGTGGGGGTCTTCATTGATGTTATGAGTGCAGATCAATTAATCAGTCACATTCATTGAGCACTTACTCTGTGCACAGCACTTTACCAAGTGCTGGGGAGAGTACAGTATCTCAGAGTCGGTAGATACTTTCCCTGCCCACAACGAGTAGATGATACATTTATTTGCGGAACCTATCCTTCATTTAGATTTTAACCTGCTCAGGTTTCTCTTTTGGCTTTCTGAATGATACGGGTATGACTTTTCTGTCAGGATCACATTTAACCTGTAACCGTGAACTAGGGTTGAGGCATTTCAGAATGTAGAGGTTTTCAGTCTGCCCAGAGAGCTGTCTTTAGAAATAAGTTCAGCACCTTGGGGACACTTCTGGGAACTAGGGGACCAGTTTCCACAATGCTTTTGCAGTGCAGTAAGTGGTTCCGTAGTGGGCCGAAAGAGTTAATGCTTCTAAAAGTGCTTAACTTATTCATTCATTCAATTGTATTTATTGAGCACTTACTGTGTGCAGAGCACTGTACTAAGTGCTTGGGAAGTACAAGTCGGCAACATATGGAGACGGTCCCTACCCAACAACGGGCTCACAGTCTAGAAGGGGCTCACAGTCTAGAATTTACCACCGGGGAGTAACTTTAGTCACAGAAAAAATTGGGCTCATGATAATTATAATTATTGTAAAATTTAGGTGGCTTCAATAGTGGTTTTTAAAGAAGAGAAATGGAAATTTGGTCCATTCCTCTGAGAAAAAGAGGTCGCGGAGTGGCCAGCCCATTTAAATACCATTTCTCTACTTTTTCTCTCTCCTATATTTTGTGAACTTTTTTCAGGGTGTGCCCTTTTCAGCTTGTGAAATAGGTTTGTTTTTGTATCCCTGGAAAATAAGTAGCAAACAGTGCTGTAATACAGTGTTGTACAAATGTCTTCAGTGTTAATTTTTAAGCAGTATTATGCTTCCCTCTGAGTGGCCATATCTAAACATAATTATCAAATTTTTAAAAATCTGCTTAAGAATCTGATTTAAGTTTTTAAAATTTGAAGTTGTATTTTAGCTTTTTATTTTTTTCTTCCATGATGGTACTCCTTATCCAGCATTTGCAAGATGTGGAAATAGCTGACAGACTTTCAGCCTCTCAGCTACCAGAGCCACAGTCTTAGTTATGATAAAGCAACCTTGCCTAATTTAGGGTGTGAGACTACAGCTTCAATCCAGAACTATCCAAATCCTGGTTTCGAAATGAGGGTTGTATTTTGATCCAGGAAGGGTGCATCAAACCAGCCGAGAGAGAAGCAAAAAATGACCTGGGTACCTTTTTCCCCACCAGATTTCCAAAATTCCCCAGAACAAAAAAAGATTACTTGTTTAAAAATTATCAAGCCTTCTGGATACCATAATCCAAAATACTTGTCAATTTTATAGATATCAGTGGAGGCAGTTCATTACCCAAATTTACTAAGTTGACTGAAAGATTAGGGATGGATTCATAAATTGTGAAGCCTGTTTGAGCAGGGCAAATGTTAATGAAAATAAAATATTTTAAAATTAGAGTGTGTGGGGGGGTTTAAAATATTTATCTTAATGATTTGGGGTCATTAATCAAATTAAATGATTATTTAATTAAATCTTAAAACTCTGTACCCTAAATGTAATCATTAGATATTTTACCCCCAAAGTTCAATATATTTCACCCACGAGAAGTCCAATAGTTATACTACATTCAATTTCAAACCAAACTTTATTGATTTTCATATCAGTGCAAATGTGAAAATGTGTGACTTTTCAGAACATGCTTATATCTCCACACTCTTCCAACCTGATAGGTGAACTCTTTTTCAGTGTTGTAGTTGAGTACAGTGCTCTGCACACAGTAAGCGCTCAATAAATACGATTGATTGATTGATTGATTGGTGGACTTTTTTTAATGGTATTAAAGGGCTAACTTTGTTCCAGGCACTGGGGTAGATACAAGCCTATCAGGTTGGACACAGTCTGTGTCCACATGGACCTCGCAGTCTTAATCCCCATTTTTCAGATGAGGTAACTGAGGTCCAGAGAAGTTAAGTGACTGGCCCGAGGTCACACAGCGGGCCTGTGTTGGAGCCAGGATTAGAATCCAGGTCCTTCTGACTTCCAGATTTTTGCTCTATCCACTGCACCGTGCTGCTTCTCATCAGTACCCTGCATTGATTATTTCCACGTGGTAATCAGACACAAACTTATGCTTACATGAGGAAACAGACAAGGATGTTTTAGGTCCCTCAGAATCACTTTGTGTGCTCCCAAGTGTGTAGTACAGTGCTCTGCACGCGGACTGACTGACTTGTGGAGGTTGCTTTACAAATGAGAAGCAGCATGACCTAGTGGATAGAGCACAGGCCTGGGAGTTAAGGCCTGTGTTCTAATCCCCGCTTCTCCACTTGTCTGCCGTGTGACCTTGGACAAGTCATTTTCCTTTTCTGTGCCTCAGTTACCTTATCTGTAGAATGGGGATGAAGACTGAGAGCCTGACCGTGGGACAAGGACTGTGTCCAAGCTGATTAATCTGGATCTACCTCAGTGCTTAGTACAGTGCCTGGCACACAGTAAAAGCGTAACAAATACTATTAAAAAAAAAAAGTTATCAATTTACACCACTCTTGTCATTCATTCAGTCGTATTTATTGAGTGCTTACTGTGTGCAGAGCACTGTACTAAGCACTTGAACACTGTTTGTAGTTGGATTATGGCATGGGAGTGTGGCTCTTTCATGAAAGAAAATGTTTTTACCTTTGTGACATCTAAGGTAGATGACGTTGGGCTTTTCATAGGTTAGGATTAATCAAACTAAGAAAGGCAAAACATTCACAATTGAAGTTTTGAATATAATTTTCAAGAAATAAAAAAAACTACTAGAACCCAGTTCTACATTTTCATTAAGTGGTTATGAAGTGACTCTGTCATCTTTATCTTTGTCCCCATTACCTGCCCAAGTGTACGTTTAGTGTTTTACATAATTCTCAGGAGCAAGATGGCACCTTTCCAGAATGAGGAAAATATTACAGTGTTTTTGTGTGGACTAAGTAATAGGGTTGGAATGCCGGTCAGGACCATTTTGAGAGCATATTTTAAGGAGCAATGGAGAAAATGAGATGATTTAATTATGAGTACAAAGGTAAATGTTCAAGAAGACGCCTTTACTACATGTGGCTGTTTCCGCCACCCTGAGCATTCATGAAACTAATAATGCATTATTTTTAAAATTCCAGTACAGTACCTTTCAGCATTGTTTGTCACAGATCATTGGAGTGATTTTCTTTAGAATGCCCCAAAGGCAGGGAAACAGTTTAAGTGAAGTTATGTAGTTGTTTAAAAAGCTATTTCTTGAGGGGATTAAATGAAAGAAGGGATTAAGTATTGGTATATTTAGTTTTGTTTGTGGAAGACATTTAGGACTTCATTTAAGATGGTTCCCTATACTCCAGAAAAACCATTTATGAGTACGGATCAAATGAGGTAAACCTCTTTTTTAATTAAGAAATAGATATAGCTCTCGAGTTCAAAATCAAAAACACTATTACTGATGGGCTATTTTATAGATCAAAGGATCTCTTAAGGGCAAACAGCTTTAGATTTTTGTCTACGTCGTGTATAGTGGTTTGCGCCTAATGTACATGTGAAGTAATTACAAGTCTCTTTTTCTCTTCCACTAGAGCAACAACCCAAAGTGCGTGGCTGGCTCTTGGCTACTGTTGACGGTCGAGCAACAGGACTCGTGCCAGCTAATTATGTCAAAATATTGGGGAAAAGAAGAGGTAGGAAAACAGCAGGTCTGGATAAGATTGCAGAGCAGAAAAGACCTTTTACCAATCCAGCAGCAGTTAAGGAAGTCTCTATTGCTGCTGACTCTTTGGAGGAACAGGAAGCTGCCTTTGAGTCTGTTTTTGTTGAAAGTAGTAAGGTTCCAGCTGTCTCTGACTCCACTGCTAAAATTTGTGATAAGCAAGATCTTTGAAGCCCTCTGAGTCCATTTGAAATTGAACTAATCCAAAGTACTTTGTTATTTTGTTAAAACATAATAGCTGATTCACCTGTTCGATTTAGCTCTCCAGATTCATAGTCGTACTAGTAACTGTCTAAGTTTGGAATTAATGAGCTGCTGTAGAGACCAAGGGCTATTCTCTGAATTTCCGAAACAGGAAGCCCTGAGAAATAGGCAGCCTATTTGGTGTTGGATACTCACTAATGCTCCGTGGTTTGTGGAAAGAGGGGATTTAATGTTTTTTGGTGGAACGGTAGTCAGTCTTAAAACTTTAATGTTCCTGGAAGATATAAAAGGAAATCTCCAAATCTGGGAGTTTATATTTACATGTATTTATGCATATATAGATGAATAAACATAGAACAGATTTGAGTAAAGATTGTACTGTTTGTGAAGAATTGATTTCATAAATAATTATTTTATAACCAATGTGACTTTTCTGACAGGGCCATTTAGGAACAAATGTCGCAAACAAAATGAGTGATTTTTCTTCTCCGAGATTGATGCTAGTTCTACAGCACTTTGAGTGAGTCAAATGACGTAGCCACGTCTAGCAATTTTGTATTTTATTTGAATCCATTCATTGCATCCATCTGCTTTTACTTAAGCACAGTGGCTTTTTAAAAATTTTCATGACAAGGTCTGTCTGTCCTGAACTCCCCTCATCAAGAATGTATCTCTTTCAGTTTTATCTTATAAATCTAGATTTTGCTACTGACCAAGCATAAATGATGTAATGCCTTATGGATAAGACAGTTGACACATTTCGTGCCTTGAAAAGCTCAGTGCATCTAGATTCCCCCCTATGAAATTTAAAAATTTTAGTATATAAGCCATAACCGTACTATAATAGCTGAACTGAAAATGATTTTTCTTCACAAATTCAAAATAAATATTAATATGGGGAGTATTCATGTATATAAAGCTTCAAACTGTGTAATACGTGACTCTCATGGAAGTGTTTTCTTCCATTTCATTGGATTCTCTGAATACCAATTTCGAGTGCCTGAATGAATAATGTTGAAACAGCCAAAATGGGTTAAAAGGAATGGTCTCAACGTGTTTCAGAGAGGGGAGGAAATTTCTTAAAAGTCAAGGTTTCTCCAGCATTTTTTAATGGAAGGCAGCACAGGTTTGGATTCTCAACACAGACCCTCCTGAGTCTGTGAAAGTTCTTAGAAATCAGGATTTTTTAGAGAATAAAATGGACCATATTAATATATTGCATGAATGCAAAGTTAAAACAACCTTCAAAATGCATCATTTGGCGATTAACATTTAAATTGAAGCACGTGAGCAGCATCTTAAAATTATTCTTTGTTATAAATGGCTCATGATATGGTCTGTCATGAATGAATTTGCTGAAACAGGGATGATGGAAGTGTGTTCTCAAGTAAAGATGCTCCTAACTTGGTACAGTGTTAACTTTGTTAGGTACCGATACATTGTATGACAGTTTAATGGGAAAGCGTTCAACTAGTTAGGCTGGCAGAGTGCATTTGTTATAACAGGGTAGGCCTGTGCCAGGATGACTAATTACGGTTAAGGAAGGGAGAGAGAAGTGTACCCGCCATGAGTGAGGTAAATGAAAATCTTTTCTTCTTCTATTGAATGATTTTTCAATATGATTTTTTGTTGTTTGTTGGCTCAGCATGTTGGGACGTAGTGTACCTGAGTAAAGCGTTACTAACTGCATTTTGATGACCTGAAGTCTCTTTTTCCGAAACAGCAACAGCGAACCAAGGGCCAGAAGCAGAGGAAGCACCTGACTTATTTAAAAATCACAAATTTCTCAATATCATTTTTCAGTCTGATAGGGCTTTATTTGTTTTTGAAGGATAATTTTGTCAGCCAAAACGAGCTCAAAATATATTACCCTCTGAATATAATGAAATTACCTTTAAGTTGTCCATCAAGACTTAGGTTTAACGTATCTTTTCTAATCATATAATTTTGAGATTATAGCCTAATGGCTTTAAAAGAGGAGAACTCTAGTTATCAGACCTCTAACATTTTCATTTTGTAATAGCTTAATTAGTCAAGCACTGTACAGCCTTTATTCATACTGTAACTTGAATAGAGTTGTCCTTCATAAGCTCTCACTGATGGAAAAAAGGATGGAGAAAAATGTTATATTTTATTAAGTTGTGAAATTTTGTGACTGTAAATAAAGGTATTTAAACACTTACATTTTCTGAAGGCGGCATGATTTCATGAAAAATACCTGTATTCAGTATTTATTTACACTCACTGTCTCCTGCGGCGTGATTCTATTTCATGAAAAATACCTGTATTCAGTATTTAGTTACACTCACTGTCTCCTGCGAAACGACTACTGAATTTCAGTGTTTCTAAGAGTATGCTTTAGTTTTTGGGTGTAAATTTTTAGCATCTATGTAAAGATTGCAGTGACGGTTAGGGGACTGTTCCAGTCTTTACAGAGATGGAGACAGAGTTATGAATTCAACCCAAGGTGACAGCCAAAAAGAATAAAATGAGTTAATGTGGTGTGTAATACTGACATTAATCTGAACTGGTGGGACAAGAAGTTCAGATTGGGCCGTCACTAGCAAAATTAAAAGGACGGTGCTGTTCCTCTGGCCCATAATTCATAGGAATAATGGCTTCCCCTATTATGACATGTGCCATGAACAAGCTAAAGGATGAAAGGAGCCAGACCTGGCCAATACGACTACAAATTAAACTGAGTGGTAGCACGGTCCTTTTAATTGTCCTGGTAAAATATGGCTCTGAAACAGATTTTGAAAGTAGCCTCAAGTCACTGTTAAACATTTAGCAGCGTTAGTGTGAATACTGATAATATTTAGCTCATTTTGAAAAAGCACAGAAAGTTCAGTGATTTACAATTCAGGCTTCTCTTTCCAACCGTGATTTTGGGTATTCAAGCTCAATTTTCAATATTTTCTGTTGGCTTCTACAGAGCATAGTAATAGGAGTAATGGTATTTATTGTGCACCCTCTGAGTGAATGGCGCTGTCCTAAGCACTAGAGAAAGTAGAATGAAACCCAAGATCCACTCCTTGCCACTGTTTTTTTATGTCACTCTTTTGGGGAAATTACTCTCAATTTTGGCTTTATTGTGAACTTTGTTATGTTGCTTAGGAAAACTTAAAAATCATTCAAGTGAATGAAATAATAGAACAGTGCAAAGACAGATAAAGGAGGGAAAAGTTATGGCAGAACTGTGGCCAACTTAGATTGTAAACCCCTTAAGGGCCAAGGACTGTTGAAATAATTCCCACCTTTGTATTCTTTGCCAATACTTAGTGCAGTGCCCTGGACCCAGCGTGCACTTAAAAAATATTGCTACTGCTACTATTGTTGCTACTACTACTACTACCTTGTAGGAAAGACCCTAGCACTTCTAAAAGAGTGATAAAAACAAGCTTCCAAGAAGACAAATATGTTTTCTTTAAACCAATCCGACTGAATAAAAATTAATCAATCAATCGTATTTATTGAGCGCTTACTATGTGCAGAGCACTGTACTAAGCGCTTAAGTTCAGCTTATTATATTCCTTCAAGCTTTTTCATGTTTTCAGACCAAGAATACTATTCCCGAATAAATGAAAAAAAGAGCAAAATCATTTGTAATGCTCTTTGGGTCAAATTCCAACCCTGCACAAATAAAGGCAGGAAGCTTTACTCATAGTATAGTGATAGCAGTGCTTGACAGAGTCTGCCTTTGTAGCGTTGTTGCCATAGTTCTTTTGCTGTGTTGCCACAGCTGGGCAAAGGGCTTTTGATTGCTCTGTTGGGCAAGAGGCAGCAGAAGGTACGGTAAATGCAGCTCTGAAGAAATTGGGAGACCCAGAATACCGAGGAAAGAGCTGAAAAGAAGCCTACAAAAAAACAGTCTAAAGAGAAAGTAAGGGGAACTTTACTGTTCTACTATGTTCCCTGTAATTTAGGGTTATAATAATCAGTTCACCTTCAAGCAGAGCTGGATTGGAATATCATGAAACTCTTGAGCAATGAAAAATGATTGTATTTCCCAAATCCTTTATTTCAGAAGGGAGTGTTTTAGTGGTAAACCCTGACAGTAATTTTTGTATAACTTCTTTCTATAGGGTCAGAAATAGCACCTTGGAGTTTACTTTATATGTTTGAAAATATTTCCCAATGTCTCCTATAAGGAATAATATGTTCTTGTTCTATGCTGTTACTTTAACTTCTCATGTCTGATTGCTCGAGCTCCTTGTGTTATAAAGAGTCTCTTTCATGCCATGTTAAAACTTTCTTTCAGTAAGGATATGTCAATACATAATGTCTGCTCGTTCAGACTCAGAAGGGCAGTCTACAGACAGCACATCCAATTAACTACATTTGTTAATATGATGACTTAACAGAATTGAATTGGTGGTTCCACTTTGTTATCTGCATCCCTCCTGATCACCTTGTACTGGAAATTGGCAAGTGAGAAACATAATGCTCGACGTAAATACCGTATCATTTCAGAAATATGTGAACCTCCTTCTTGTTACCTAAAAATATGCTATTAGTTCAATCTGACTAACTCAAACCATGGATTCATTCATTCAATCGTATTTATTGAGCGCTTACTGTGTGCAGAGCACTGTACTAAGCACTTGGGAAGTACAAGTCGGCAACATATAGAGACGGTCCCTACCCAACAACGGGCTCACAGTCTAGAAGACGACAAAACAAAACACGTAGATAGGTGTCAAAACCATCAGAATAGAGTTATAGCTATATGCACATCTTTATAATAGAGTAGTAAATATGTACAAGTAAAACAGTCATAAATATGTACAAATATGTGCAAGTGCTGGGGGGGAAGGAGGTAGGGCAGAGGGGGCGCGATGGGGAGGGGCTAGAGGAAAAAGGGGGCTCAGTCTGGGAAGGCCCCCTGGAGGAGGTGAGCTCTCAGTAGGGATGATTTGATAGCTGAAAGAAAAATGGGTTCTAATCTAACTAGCCTTCAGGCTTAAGCTCCCATATAAAACAATTTTCTAACAAGTACCTTCAACTCTCACCTAAGCACATTCCCCATTAGAAACAGCCCAACTAATGAAAAAGATGATTTAAAACAATTCAGTCATGACTATACGGTTTACCAAATTATTAGCATGTACAGTTAAAATGGATTTGTTTTTTCCCCAGGGATTTTACCATCCCTTGCTGGCTCCCAAAGAATCTCTCAAAAGGCTCAGTTCTGGCTCCCCTTCTACTCACCATCTAAACCCACTCTCTTGGAGAACTCATTTGCACCCATGGCTTCAACTATTATCTCTATGCAGATGATTCCCAAATCTACATCTCCAGCTCTGATCTTTCTCCTTCTCTGCCATCTCGTATTTCCTCCTGCCTTCAGGACACCCCTTCTCGGATGTCCCAACGACACCTTATTCTTAAGAGAACTAAAGCAAAACTCTACAACTTCCCACCCAAATCCGGACTTCCTCCCGACTTTTTCACTGGAGGCACATCCCCAACCGCCCTGCCTCGCAAGTCCATAACCTTGGCATTATCCTCAACTCATTGAACATCCAATCAATCCGTGGTATGTACTGAGCGCTTATTATGTGCAGATCACTGTACTCAACCCTCGTATTCATCTGTCACCAAATCCCATTGGTCCTTCCTTCACAACATTGCTAAAATCCGTCCTTTCCTCTCCATTCAAACTTACTACCTTGTTCATCCAAGGACTTATCCTATCCTGCCTTGGTTTCTGCATCAGCCTCCTTGTTGACCTCCCTGTCTCCTGTTTCCCAACTCCAGTCAATACTCTGTTTTTTTTTTAAAAAAAGTTAAATCCAGCTTTCCCCCACTCCTCGAGAATCCCCTGTGGTTGCCTCCACATCAAATAGAAATGCCTTACCATTGGCTTTAAGGCAATCGATCTCGTTGCCACTCCTTTTTTACTCAGATTTCCTACTATCAATCAATCAATTGTATTTATTGAGCACTTACTGTGTGCAGAGCACTGTACTAAGTGCTTGGGAAGTACAAGTTGGCAACATATAGAGACAGTCCCTACCCAACAGTGGGCTCACAGTCTAAAAGAACACCAACCACTGTACGTCCATCTAGTTGATCACGACCGATCCCTCGCCCAAATCCTGCCTCTGGCCTAGAAACACACTTCCCCCCTTAACATCTCTCCCCACCTTTAAAGCCTTATTAAAATCCCATCTCCAAGAGGCCTTCTCTGGCTAAACTGTTATTTCCCCTACTCCTACTTGCTTCTGTGTTGCCATTTATTCACCCCACCCTCAGCCCCACAGCATTTATGTACATCAATCAATCAATCAATTGTATTTATTGAGCGCTTACTGTGTGCAGAGCACTGCTTGGGAAGTACAAGTTGGCAACATATAGAGACAGTCCCTACCCAACAGTGGGCTCACAGTCTTAAAGGGGAGAGAAGAGAAGCATGTAGAATACATGTAGAGAAGCAGCGTGGCTCAGTGGAAAGGGCACGGGCTTTGGAGTCAGAGGTCACGGGTTCAAATCCCAGCTACGCCAACTGTCAGCTGTGTGACTTTGGGCAAGTCACTTCACTTCTCTGGGCCTCAGTGACCTCATCTGTAAAATGGGGAGTAAGACTGTGAGCCCCCCGTGGGACAACCTGATCACCTTGTAACCTCCCCAGTGCTTAGAACGGTGCTTTGCACATAGTAAGTGCTTAATAAATGCCATCAAATAAATAAATAACGTATTTTATTTTAACGTCTGTCTCCCACTCCAGACTGTGAACTTGTGGACAGGGCGCACGTCTACCAAATCTGTTATATTGTTCTCTCCCAAGCGCTAAGTACAGTGTCCTGCACAAAGTGTAGTGGATAGAGCACCGGCCTGGGAGTCAGGTCGTGGGTTCTAATCCCAGCTCCACAACTTGTCTGCTGTGTGACCTTGGGTAAGTCACTTCACTTCTCTGGGCCTCAGTCCCCTCATCTGTAAAATGGGGATTGAGACTGTGGGCCCCATATGGGACAGGGACCGTGTCCAACCCAATTTGCTTGTGTCCACCCCAGCGCTTAGTACAGTGTCTGGCACATAGTAAGCATGAGAAGCAACGTGGCTCAGTGGAAAGAGCCCGGGCTTTGGAGTCAGGGGTCATGGGTTCGAATTCCGGCTCTGCCAATTGTCAGCTGTGTGACTTTGGGCAAGTCACTTCACTTCTCTGTGCCTCAGTTCCCTCATCTGTAAAATGGGGATTAATACTGTGAACCCGCCTGTGGGACAACCTGATCTCCTTGTAACCTCCCCAGCGCTTAGAACAGTGCTTTGCATGTAATAAGTGCTTAATAAATGCCATCATTATTATTATTATGTAGCAAACACACATTATTATTATTAATAACTCAATCCCTTCACCGCACTGATTGTAGTTCCTGGACTGGATTGATGGGTTGAATGAAAGTCCAATACCAATAATAATAATCAATCAATCGTATTTATTGAGCGCTTACTGTGTGCAGAGCACTGGACTAAGCGCTTGGGAAGTACAAGTTGGCCCTAC
Organism: Tachyglossus aculeatus; assembly: GCF_015852505.1. NCBI lineage: Eukaryota > Metazoa > Chordata > Mammalia > Monotremata > Tachyglossidae > Tachyglossus > Tachyglossus aculeatus. The sequence goes on from NC_052074.1 coordinate 8,996,781, forward strand.
CCAACAGTGGGCTCACAGTCTAGAAGGGGGAGACAGAGAACAAAACAACATATTAACAAAATAAAATAAATAGAATAGATATGTACAAGTGAAATAGAGTAATAAATACGTACAAACATATATACATATATACAGGTGCTGTGGGGAAGGGAAGGAGGTAGGGCGGGGGGAATGTATTTGTTAAGCGCTTATTATGTGCCAAGCACTGTTCTAAGCGCTGGGGGAGATAGAAGGGCATTGAAGGCTTGCATGTATATATGTTTGTACATATTTATTACTCTGTTAATTTTGCTTGTACATATCTATTCTATTTTATTTTGTTAGTATGTTTGGTTTTGTTCTCTGTCTCCCCCTTTTAGACTGTGAGCCCACTGTTGGGTAGGGACTGTTTCTATATGTTGCCAACTTGTACTTCCCAAGCGCTTAGTACAATGCTCTGCACACAGTAAGCGCTCAATAAATACGATTGATTCAGAGCTGAGGGATGAGCGGGATAGATTGGGCTGGTTGCCCCCGTGTGCGTTTTTCTTCCCGATTTTCTTCCCAGTCTGCTCCCCGGACCTGCCCACTTCACTGTAAGGACACTTGGTATTTGCACATCGTAGTGCATGTTGTGTGTTTACATACGGAGCGTGTGTGTGCTATGTATGTATGCATGTATGTAAGTAGAGAAGCAGCGTGGCTCAGTGGAACGAGCCCAGGCTTGGGAGTCAGAGGTCATGGGTTCTAATCCCGCTCCGTCACTTGTCGGCTGTGTGACTTTGGGCAAGTCACTTGACTTCTCTGTGCCTCAGTTACCTCATCTGCAAAATGGGAATTAAGACTGCGAGCCCCATGTGGGACAACCTGATCACCTTTTCCACTCCCCTCAGCGCTTAGAACATTGCTTTGCACATAGTAAGCGCTTAAATACCATCATTATTAATATTATTATGTTTATGTCCTAGAGAAGCACATAAGAGAAGCAGTGTGGTTTAGTGGAAAGAGCATGGGCTTGGGAGTCAGAAGTCATGGGTTCTAATCCCCGCTCCGCCACTTGTCAGCTGTGTGACTTTGGGCAAGTCGCTTCACTTCCCTTTTAGACTGTGAGCCCACGGTTGGGTAGGGACTGTCTCTATATGTTGCCAACTTGTACTTCCCAAGTGCTTAGTACAGTGCTCTGCACACAGTAAGCGCTCAATAAATATGATTGATTGATTCTCTGGGCCTCAATTACCTCATCTAGAAAATGGGGAGGAAGACTCTGAGCCCCACGTGGGACAACCTGATAATCTTGTATCTACCCCAGGGCTTAGAACAGTGTTTGTCACATAGTAAAGCGCTGGTTGGGAAGCAACATGGTGTAGTGGATAGAGCACAGGCCTGGGAATCAGAAGGTTATGAGTTCTAATTCCGACTCTGCCACTTGTCTGCTGTGTGACTTTGGGCAAGTCACTTCACTTCTCTGGGCCTCAGTGACCTCATCCACAAAATGGGGATGGAGACTGAGCCCCACGGGGGACAGGGACTCTGTCCAACCCGATTTTACTTGTAACCAATTAGTACAGCGCCTGGCACAGAGGCCTGGGTTAGCAAAACGCCATAATTAAATTAATAAATACCCTCATGATTATTATATCCTCTTCCTTTTTTCGTCTGTTTGTTTCCCCATTTCACACTGAGTTTCATCCACCACTACAGGAGTTGGAAAGGACATTCTGCTTCGAATCAAGCAGCCAAGCTAGCTCTCTTCCTCCCTTCGAAGCCCTACTGAGAGCTCACCTCCTCCAGGAGGCCTTCCCAGACTGAGCCCCCTTTTTCCTCTCCTCATTCCCCTCCCCACAGCACTTGTAAATATATATATATGTATATATATGTATATATGTGTGTATGTATATCATCATCATCATCATCATCAATCGTATTTATTGAGCGCTTACTGTGTGCAGGGCACTGTACTAAGTGCTAGGGAAGTACAAGTTGGCAACATATAGAGACAGTCCCTACCCAACAGTGGGCTCATTATATAGATGTACAGATTTATTACTCTATTTATTTTACTTGTACATATTTACTATTCTATTTTGTTAATGTTATGTTATTTTGTAATCTGACGATGCTGACCCCTGTCTCCATGTTTTATTTTGTTGTCCGTCTCCACCTTCTAGACCGTGAGCCCATTGTTGGGTAGGGACCATCTCTAGATGTTACCAACCCGTCCTTCCCAAGCGCTTAGTACAGTGCTCCGCACACAGTAAGCGCTCAATAAATACGATTGAATGAATGAATGAATGACTTGTCCTTCCCAAGCGCTCAGTCCAGTGCTCCGCACACAGTCTGTGCTCAATAAAGACGATTGAATGAAGGAATAGTTCCTCTCCCCCTCCTCCCCCTCTCCATCCCCCCCACCTTACCTCCTTCCCCTCCCCACAGCACTTGCATATGTGTTTGTACAGATTTATTACTCTATTTTACTTGTACATATTTACTATTCTATTTATTTCATTTTGCTAATATGTTTGGTTTTGTTCTCTGTCTCCCCCTTCTAGCCTGTGAGCCCGCTCTTGGGTAGGGACTGTCTCTAGATGTTGCCAACTTGTACTTCCCAAGCGCTTAGTCCAGTGCTCTGCACACAGTAAGTGCTCAATAAATACGATTGAATGAATGAATGAATATGTTGCCAACTTGTACTTCCCAAGCGTTTAGTCCAGTGCTCTGCACAGTAAGCGCTCAATAAATATGATTGATTGAATGAATGAATGAATATGTTGCCAACTTGTCCTTCCCAAGCGCTTAGTCCAGTGCTCTGCACACAGTAAGCGCTCAATAAATACGATTTAATGAATGAATGAATGAATATGTTGCTAACTTGTAGTTCCCAAGTGCTTAGTCCAGTGCTCCGCACACAGTAAGCGCTCAATAAATACGATTGAATGAATGAATGAATATGTTGCCAACTTGTACTTCCCAAGCGCTTAGTCCAGTGCTGTGCACACAGTAAGCGCTCAATAAATTCAAATCCCGGCTCCGCCAATTGTCAGCTGTGTGACTTTGGGCAAGTCACTTCACTTCTCCAGGCCTCAGTTCCCTCATCTGTCAAATGGGGATGAAGACTGTGAGCCCCCCGTGGGACAACCTGATCACCTTGTTTCCTCAGTGCTTAGAACAGTGCTTTGCACATAGTAAGCGCTTAATAAATGCCATAATTCTTAGTAGTAGTAGTAGTAGTAGTAGTAGTAGTAGTAGTAGTAGTAGTAGTAGTAGTAGTAGTAGTAGTAGTAGCAGCAGCAGCAGCAGCGTGGTGCAGTGGAAAGAGCCCAGGCTTTGGAGTCAGAGGTCATGGGTTCAAATCCCAGCTCTTCCAACTGTCAGCTGTGTGACTTTGGGCAAGTGGCTCAGTGGCAAGAGCCTGGGCTTTGGAGTCAGAGATCCTGGGTTCGAATTCTGGCTCCGCCACACGTCTGCTGTGTGACCTTGGGCAAGTCATTTAACTTCTCTGAGCCTCAGTTCCCTCATCTGTAAAATGGGGATTAAGACTGTGAGCCCCCACGTGGGACAATCTGATCACCTTGTATCCCTCCCAGTGCTTAGAACAGTGCTTTGCACATAGTAAGTGCTTAACAACTGCCATTATTATTATTATTATTATTATTCCCTGGGCCTCAGTTCCCTCATCTGTCAAATGGGGATGAAGACTGTGAGCCCCCCGTGGGACAACCTGATCACCTGGTAACCTCCCCAGCGCTTAGAACAGTGCTTTGCACATAGTAAGCGCTTAACCAATACCATCATAAATAAATAAATAAATAAAATAGTAAATATGATTGAATGAATGAATGAATGGCTCTTTCCACTATAACACACTGCTTCTCTGTGCTGAACTAAGCGCTGAGGTAGATACAATCTAATCAGGTCAGACACAGTCCCTGTCCCACGTGGATAACCCCGTTTTTATTTATTTTATGATGGCATTTGTTATGCACTTACTGTCATCATCAATCGTATTTATTGAGCGCTTCCTGTGTGCAGAGCACTGTACTAAGTGCTTGGGAAGTACAAGTTGGAAACATGTAGAGACAGTCCCTACCCAACAGTGGGCTCACAGTCTAAAAGGGGGAGACAGAGAACAAAACCAAACATACTAACAAAATAAAATAAATAGAATAGATATGTACAAGTAAAATAAATAGAGTAATAAATATTTACAAACAAATATATATACAGGTGCTGTGGGGAAGGGAAGGAGGTAAGATGTGGGGGATGGAGAGGGGGACGAGGGGGAAAGGAAGGAAGGGGCTCAGTCCTGGAAGGCCTCCAGGATTGATTAATCAATCAATTAATCGATCACATTTACTATCATCATCATCATCAACCGTATTTATTGAGCGCTTACTGAGTGCAGAGCACTGTACTAAGCGCTTGGGAAGTACAAGTTGGCAACATATAGAGATGGTCCCTACTCAACAGTGGGCTCACAGTCTAAAAGGGGGAGACAGAGAACAAAACCAAACATACTAACAAAATAAAATAAATAGAATAGATATGTACAAGTAAAATAAATAAATAATTAAATAGAGCACTGTTCGAAGCGCTGGAGGGGGATACAAAGTGATCAGGTTGTCCCGCGTGGGGCGCTCAGTCTTCATCCCCATTTTACAGATCATCATCATCATCTTATTTATTTATTTATTTTACTTGTACCTATCTATTCTATTTATTTTATTTTGTTAGTATGTTTGGTTTTGTTCTCCGTCTCCCCCTTTTAGACTGTGAGCCCACTGCTGGGTAGGGACTGTCTCTATATGTTGCCAATTTGTACTTCCCAAGCGCTTAGTACAGTGCTCTGCACATAGCGCTCAATAAATACGACTGATGATCATCTTGGGAAGCACAAATTGGCAACATATAGAGACAGTCCCTACCCAACATTGGGCTCACAGTCTAACAGATGAGGTAAGATGAGGTACAGATGAGGTAACTGAGGCTCAGAGAAGCCCAAGGTCACACAGTAGACAAGCGGTGGAACTGTGATTGCTATACTATTCTATTTCTTTTATTTTGTGAATATGTTTTGTTTTGTCGTCTGTCTCCCCTTTCTAGACTGTGAGCCCGTTGTTGGGTAGGGACCATCTCTCTATGTTGCCAACTTGGACTTCCCAAGCGCTTAGTACAGCGCTCTGCACATAGTAAGCGCTCAATAAATACGACTGACGATCATCTTGGGAAGCACAAATTGGCAGCATATAGAGACAGTCCCTACCCAACATTGGGCTCACAGTCTAACAGATGAGGTAAGATGAGGTACAGATGAGGTACAGATGAGGTAACTGAGGCTCAGAGAAGCCCAAGGTCACACAGTAGACAAGCGGTGGAACTGTGATTGTTATACTATTCTATTTCTTTTATTTTGTGAATATGTTTTGTTTTGTCGTCTGTCTCCCCTTTCTAGACTGTGAGCCCGTTGTTGGGTAGGGACCGTCTCTGTGTTGCCAATTTGTACTTCCCAAGCGCTTAGTACAGTGCTCTGCACATAGTGCTCAATAAATACGACTGATGATCATCTTGGGAAGCACAAATTGGCAGCATATAGAGACAGTCCCTACCCAACATTGGGCTCACAGTCTAACAGATGAGGTAAGATGAGGTACAGATGAGGTAACTGAGGCTCAGAGAAGCCCAAGGTCACACGGTAGACAAGCGGTGGAACTGTGATTGCTATACTATTCTATTTTGTGAATATGTTTTGTTTTGTCGTCTGTCTCCCCTTTCTAGACTGTGAGCCCGTTGTTGGGTAGGGACCGTCTCTCTATGTTGCCAACTTGGACTTCCCAAGCGCTTAGTACAGTGCTCTGCACATAGTAAGCGCTCAATAAATACGACTGATGATCATCTTGGGAAGCACAAATTGGCAACATATAGAGACAGTCCCTACCCAACATTGGGCTCACAGTCTAACAGATGAGGTAAGATGAGGTACAGATGAGGTAACTGAGGCTCAGAGAAGCCCAAGGTCACACGGTAGACAAGCGGTGGAACTGTGATTGCTATACTATTCTATTTTGTGAATATGTTTTGTTTTGTCGTCTGTCTCCCCTTTCTAGACTGTGAGCCCGTTGTTGGGTAGGGACCGTCTCTCTATGTTGCCACCTTGGACTTCCCAAGCGCTTAGTACAGTGCTCTGCACATAGTAAGCGCTCAATAAATACGACCGATGATCATCTTGGGAAGCACAAATTGGCAACATATAGAGACAGTCCCTACCCAACATTGGGCTCACAGTCTAACAGATGAGGTAAGATGAGGTACAGATGAGGTACAGATGAGGTAACTGAGGCTCAGAGAAGCCCAAGGTCACACAGCAGACAAGTGGTGGAACTGTGATTGCTATACTATTCTATTTCTTTTATTTTGTGAATATGTTTTGTTTTGTCGTCTGTCTCCCCCTTCTAGACTGTGAGCCCGCTGTTGGGTAGGGACCGTCTCTCTATGTTGCCACCTTGGACTTCCCAAGCGCTTAGTACAGTGCTCTGCACATAGTAAGCGCTCAATAAATACGACCGATGATCATCTTGGGAAGCACAAATTGGCAACATATAGAGACAGTCCCTACCCAACATTGGGCTCACAGTCTAACAGATGAGGTAAGATGAGGTACAGATGAGGTACAGATGAGGTAACTGAGGCTCAGAGAAGCCCAAGGTCACACAGTAGACAAGTGGTGGCACTGTGATTGTTATACTATTCTATTTCTTTTATTTTGTGAATATGTTTTGTTCTGTCGTCTGTCTCCCCCTTCTAGACTGTGAGCCCGCTGTTGGGTAGGGACCGTCTCTATATGTTGCCAACTTGGACTTCCCAAGCGCTTAGTACAGTGCTCTGCACATAGTAAGCGCTCAATAAATAGGACTGATGATCATCTTGGGAAGTACAAATTGGCAACATATAGAGACAGTCCCTACCCAACATTGGGCTCACAGTCTAACAGATGAGGTAAGATGAGGTACAGATGAGGTAACTGAGGCTCAGAGAAGCCCAAGGTCACACAGTAGACAAGCGGTGGAACTGTGATTGCTATTCTATTCTATTTTGTGAATATGTTTTGTTTTGTCGTCTGTCTCCCCTTTCTAGACTGTGAGCCCGTTGTTGGGTAGGGACCGTCTCTCTATGTTGCCAACTTGGACTTCCCAAGCGCTTAGTACAGTGCTCTGCACATAGCGCTCAATAAATACGGCCGATGATCATCTTGGGAAGCACAAATTGGCAACATATAGAGACAGTCCCTACCCAACATTGGGCTCACAGTCTAACAGATGAGGTAAGATGAGGTACAGATGAGGTAACTGAGGCTCAGAGAAGCCCAAGGTCACACAGCAGACAAGCGGTGGAACTGTGATTGCTATACTATTCTATTTCTTTTATTTTGTGAATATGTTTTGTTTTGTCGTCTGTCTCCCCTTTCTAGACTGTGAGCCCGTTGTTGGGTAGGGACCGTCTCTCTATGTTGCCACCTTGGACTTCCCAAGCGCTTAGTACAGTGCTCTGCACATAGTGCTCAATAAATACGACCGATGATCATCTTGGGAAGCACAAATTGGCAACATATAGAGACAGTCCCTACCCAACATTGGGCTCACAGTCTAACAGATGAGGTAAGATGAAGTACAGATGAGGTACAGATGAGGTAAC